>NC_085002.1:24508537-24511037 GCF_963854185.1 Sardina pilchardus | reverse complement strand
GGCTTGACTAAAAGGACCCTCTAGACCTCTGGCTGTACCCTCTAGACCCCACCTTCCGCCATACCATGTACAGTATCATACATTGTCCTGTATTTATTGCATTTCCAATGTATTGAATGCATTGCATTTGCATTTTCAGGGTACAGTACACTTGTCCTCAGGGCTGAAACAGGTAAAGCATCTAAAAATGTCCAATGTTAACATTAAAATGAATATTCATTATAGTCAGAAATACATAATAGAATTTTTAAATGTAATATATGAGAAGCCTGTATTTCAATTTAACATCTGTCCTTAATCTCTGATGACATACAGTATGATGGACACTTTACAATACATTTATTACATATGGCTTTGAAGTTGCTAAAGTTCAGAGGTTAGAATGAAACCATACAGGGTTTCTGGAGTGGCACACAAATCTCATGATTTAAAGCTATCTTACAGTGAAAAGATGTTAAGGCAGTGAATAAGTCCTCGGCAGTTCATTCCTTTTCAATCCTGGCCATGGGTAATCTTGAACTCTATGTGTCTGCCTGCTTTTGTGTTTGTGCACATACATATGTGTGCATATGTGTTTATGTGTGTGTGTGTGCGTGTGTGTGTGTGTGTGTGTGTGTGTGTGTGTGTGTGTGTGTATTCCCGTCTGTGACACAATGACTCTAAACACCACCACTGGTGTTGTGTGTGTTCCATCCCAGCTCTCCTTTAATCCCGTGAGTGTTCTGGTTAAAACGCAAGCGTGTGTTATGGTTGTCCACTCTCGTCTGACGTGTGTCTCCTCAAGTCCCGGCGTCCTGTCTCTCGTCTCCTCGTTCCCCCCCTGGCGGACCGGCCAACCTGCTGGCCTGTCCCTAGTCCCTAGCCCCCCCCCCGTCCCCCGTCCCCCCGTCCCCCGTCCCCCCGTCCCCGTCCCCTGACGGTGGCGACTGGAGACGAGAGGCTCGGTAACACCCCCGCCCTCTGCCGCTTTGATCCCGTAATTGATTGACTTCAGGAGAAAGAGGATAAACACAGTCCTCAAGAGCCAATTCAGCTCGCCCCGCTGGAAAGGGTCCGATAAAAAAATGTGCAGGGTGCTATGTATATATGCTGCAGCCTCATATACATAAACAGTTACAGCCACATTCACACACGCACACACACACACACACACACACACACACACACACACACACACGTGTGGCCATCGAAGGTGCGACTGATATGCTGGCTTAACGGCAGGCCTCCTGACTGGTGGGTCAGGCAGAGATGTGCTAGCGAAGATGTCGCTAGTGCTAATGGGGTTTGTTCAGATCAGAGGGACGGAAATGAAAGGGGCTCAGCCCTGACAGTGGGAGGACTGCTATCCCATCATCCTACCCCCTCTCTCCCTCCCTCTCTCGTTCTCTCTCTCTCTCTCTTTCAATCACTTTCCGTCACTCTTTCTGTATAAACAGACAGTTGCTGTGATGGAGTTGTCCTTATTCTCTTTCTCCTTTGCACCTCCTCTCCTCACCTCTCTATCCTCTCTCTCTCTCTTCCTGCCTCCACACCATATCCCCCTCTCCCCCTCTCTCTCTCTCTCTCTCTCTCTCTCTCATACTCTGTTTCCTGTGAGCCATCCACTGAGACCTGAGTGATTTGTCTCATTTAGCAAACAGTGCCAGTCTGTAATGGAAAAGAGGTGTTAGAGAGAGAAAGAGAGAGAGAGAGAGAGAGAGAGAGAGAGAGAGAGAGAGAGATGGAATTTGTGTGTGTGTATGTGTGTGTGTGTGTGGGGGGGGGGGGGTGCGTTTACACACGCTTGTGTTTTGGACCACGTATGCAGAGTGGGTTTTGTGCGTGTGCTTGCGTGCGTGTGGAGTGGGTTTTGTGTGTGTGTGGACTATGTGTGTGTGGAGTGGGTTTTGTGTGTGTGTGGACTGTGTGTGTGTGGAGTGGGTTTTGTGTGTGTGTGGACTATGTACGTGTGGAGTGGGTTTTGTGTGTGTGTGGACTGTGTGTGTGTGGAGTGGGTTTTGTGTGTGTGTGGACTATGTGCGTGTGGAGTGGGTTTTGTGTGTGTGTGGACTATGTGTGTGTGGAGTGGGTTTTGTGTGTGTGTGGACTATGTGTGTGTGGAGTGGGTTTTGTGTGTGTGTGGACTATGTGTGTGTGGAGTGGGTTTTGTGTGTGTGTGGACTATGTGTGTGTGGAGTTGAAAAGCCAGGGGTGGACAGGCATGGAGAATGAGGGTGGTGGACCTTTCACTAGGCAGAGAAGCAGCCAGTCACTCGGTCCCAACGCAGGAAGAGAACAGAAGAGAGACTCACGTCACACACACACACACACACACACACACACACACCACACTTCCTCCTCCAGCAACCTCTCCCACCTCAGCAGCCCCAGTAAACAGCGCAGTAAACAGCACAGCGCTGCAGCTCTGCAGTCTCGGGCCCGAGGGAGGCATCGCCAGGCTGCCTGATGCGCGGATGCCGTCTGGAGAGGTGGAACGTCGCTTGATGGACAGGCAAAAGAA
>NC_085002.1:24436037-24496037 GCF_963854185.1 Sardina pilchardus | reverse complement strand
TAGCACCTGAACAGGTACAGCGAAATCACCTGATATCATCCCAGATGACGCTTCTCTCGTGTATTTTCATTACATGTTGCTCTTTCCAGTCCTTGACATTTAGAGGCAGATGGCCTGAAAATTTGGAGCTGCGTTCAGTGTGTGTCCCTTCCCTTCAGACACTCACTTCAGCATTTGACCATCCGTCAACTGTATCTCTTTCACTGCCTTAATCAAAGCCTGGCTTTGGCAGCCTATTCAACCTGTCAGTAATATCCTCCCAAGCCGACCTGACACACAAGCCCCCATCCACCTCCCCCCATCCCCATACCACCTCCCACCTCCCCTGGTCCTCATCAACGTTAGCGGAGTCAAACCGCCCCCCCCCCCCCCCTGCAACCCCCCGTCCTCCCACTCTCAGGAGATAAACGCAAGGGGCTTAAACCTGTTACTGTCAGCTTCTCACCTAGACGACAAGCACTTCGACACAGCCGCTACACGCAAACCCGATCCCTCGCTCCATTCTCCTCCGGCTCTTCCGTCAGATTCCCTGCCGGCTCTGCCGCACAAAGGGCCCCCAGGAAAAAATCAGTTCCTATTGAGTTACCGGTGCCTAAGCCCGGGGAGAGCCGCGGCAACAAAGGCGCGGGGCTAATGACGGCTACGGTGTCGGCCTTAACCCCTCGTCCCCAGCCTTTTCCCTGAGTGCTCATTTCCGAACGACGGCTGCCATTTCACAGCTGTTAAGCGCCGCCTCTCCCTTTGTCCTGATTAGCGCTAAATTAGCCGATGGCTCCTGGTAATCAGTGTTTTATTAGCGCCTGTCAAAGCTGTGAGCCGTTAGCAGTGCAGGCAACCTTAGGGCTGTGGAGACCTGAGGTGGAGGGTGGGAGTCTGGAGTGATCACGGTGAGACCCCTGGATGTGAATTGGAGCATCATGATTGGCCTTTCCGCATGCCACAGGACAGGCATCAGGGAAGTGCTTAGAAGTGGGATGTTAGCAAACCCATTATTAGCATAGTTAGCAAGTACTGTATATTAGCATTGCTCTGTGTGTGTGTGTGTGTGTGTGTGTGTGTGTGTGGATGTGTGTGTGTGTATGCCTGTGTGTGTACATATCTGTGTGTGTCTGTGGGTGGGTGTGCATTATAACAATATGGCGGTCAACGTGGGAAATTGCATCATCGCGGATCTCTCTGCTGAGGTTTAAATTAGCCCAGCGTGCTGAAAATGGGCTGTGTAATGCTGAAGGAGGGGGTTGATAATTGATTTTTTACTGAGAATGCGGATACTGGCCCAGGGCAGGCTGGTGGGGTTTTTTTCCGCCAGCAGACTGCACTGCATTGGGTGGACTGACTGCCACGTCTTTGTGGTGGCATCAGAAGCAGGAGTCCAGCCAGGCAGAGAACACAGCTGAGACCTGCTGCAAGCACACAACCTACTCGACCACGTCTGACCACGGGGTACTGAGAAACACACACACACACACACACACACACACACACACACACACACACACACACACTCACTCACTCACTCACTCACTCACTCACTCACTCACACTCACACTCACACTCACACTCACACTCTCTCTCACACACACACACACACACACACACACACACACACACTACATAACTGATATACAGGAACACATACAAACTGTTACAAGATTACTCACTTGTGCACATACACACAGCCAAAAACACAAAAGCACTAGACTCACAAATTGGTTGTGTAATACATACAATTTCTAAATATCTTTAGCATAATATTAGCACAATTTAAAGTATTCAAAGTCGTCTTTTGACATATTGTGTATACATCTAGATCCCTTCTGCTATTTCAGAGTCAGGAAAGGAGGATGATGTAGTCCAAAAATATATACCACTTTCTTTATTCAAATGAATGGCCAAAATCTCATTTTCATGATACCCCTCCATAATACATATAAGTTATTTCCACATTTAAGTGTTTGGACTTTTCCCAAATATAAATGTCCAAATCCAGATGAGAGTGAGTGAGTGAGTGAGTGAGTGAGAGAGAGAGAGAGAGAGAGAGAGAGAGAGAGAGAGAGAGAGAGAGAGAAATGATCATGTTACACAGTGGTGGCCCACCACTACCTGTGAGAAATGAGAAATGAAGAGGTGGGATTTAAGAGTGTGAAGGAAAGAGCGGAATATCCCCTGTTTCGTTCATCTTCTTATATCCTTCAAAGGCAGAAAAGGGAATGTTGAGGAGAATAGCCATTGGATAGCCAGCAGAGTGAAAGTCAGTCCACCGATTTAGTCAATATATTTTTATTTAGACAAATAATACTGAAATTGATAAAACAATCATACCATTTAATTTTGCAACATTGAATATATTCAAAGTGTTACTTAATCACTTTTACTTGAGATATTCAGTTGTAAAATAAATTCATTGTGAAACTGTAGTGGAATTGAAATGCATTATTGTTTCACTAAGTCCGCATTCTCCCCCATCCGTCTCAGTCAGCTTGTGGTTTTTCTGTTGTCAGTTTTAACATAATGCTTTATTTGAGATGCAATTTGTTTTGTGCATCAGCCCACTGTATTTGCCGTCAATATCCATGTAGTCAACTGCATCATCTAAATTCCAACATCAATTTCACCATCACCATTAGGTCCACAGGGAAAGAAAAGGAGAGTGAGAAACAGAGAGAGTGAGGGAGAGAGAGAGAGAGAGAGAGAGAGAGAAAAACAGCATCAATCAAATATATATTCAGCTGGTTGGCAGAGGTCCCCTGTTTGCATGGCAGTAATTACAAAGGGATTGGATGTTCTGGTGTGCCCAGAATTACCGGGCCTTCTATGAGGGAGAGAACGCGGGGCCAGGGCGCCTCATTACGGCCCATATGGGATACCCAGCTGGGATCAGAATTGGAGAGAAGGAGAGGGGGAATCGATTTCATTTGCAGGATTATTGGAGGAGCCGCGATGCGCCGTGTATGAAACATAAAGTCTCATTTTAGTGGCCTCGCAAGGCGGGAGAATGAAAATGCATGGCTGTTAGGGCTGGTTTGGCACGATCCGCTCGAACGTTACGGAACGCTAGCCGGGGCGAGTTAAGCAACTTCAGGTGATTGGCAAACTTTTACATGTGAGCCAGAGTGCCCTGTCAACCCCATCAGCGCTGGCATCATGCTGGGACACAAGGCTCCGGGAGAGGAACACAGCCTGCTTACGCCCATATAGGTTTCTTTGCATTAAAGAAACACTAAAGCACTTTTCTCCTCTGTAGCATGAATGCTATTTGTTTATCCAGCAAATAACAATGTCCACAGACAAGGTAGAGTAAGTTGCATGATTTTATGAAAGTATGATGTATTGAAGCAACATTGAAGCAAGTCAAATTTGTAGTTTCTTATGTCCCATTCCAATCCATGGTACTACAGAACCGCTACCCGATCTGGTAAACTTACATAGTGCGGTTATAGCCCATAGAGGGCCGCAAAGCCAAGGCAGAAGTGCCATTCACCCTGTTACGAGTTGATGAACCACTAAAATGATTTTGGAAACATTATTTTAAGGCACAAAAAACTCTTTAGTGTTAAGCTAGACTGCTACAAGGCTCAGAGGTGCAGTGTATAGATTCTCCACTGCAGTGCCTTCCCATGTACTGTAGCCTCTGATGGCCCCTGCCAGCCCTCCTCTAGTGACCGCACAAGGCCCCCATCAAGACCTGGTTCTGTGCATATGTGCTCCGTGTCTGGCACAGGCCGACTCTGTATGTGCCTGTGAGTGTGTCTCTCAGGTGCCTCTGTATGTGAGCAGGTGTGTGTGTGTGTGTGTGTGGGTGTGTGTGTGTGTGTGTGTAGTGCTAACGTGTGTGTGTGTGTGTGTGTGTAGTGTTAACGTGTGTGTGTGTGTGTGTGTGTGTGTGTGTGTGTGTCAGTTCTGGCCCTAATCTAGCTCTGGTTTGCCAACTGTGCCCACTTCCCCTCTGGGGTCTGATTGAGAGTCAGCCGCAGCAAATGATAGAGGTGTTTGAAACATAGGTGCTTTGACAGGCAGAGAGCAAGAAAGAGAGTGTGTGAGAGAGAGAGAGAGAGGGAGGGAGAGAGAGAGAGAGAGAGAGAGAGAGACAGAGAGACAGAGAGAGAAAGCGAGAGAGAGAGAGAGAGAGAGAGAGGGGTGGCTTTTCCCAGGCCACAGACCCTGCTAGCCCACAGCTGGATCCCTTGTCCCTCCCTCACCCCCCCAGCATCTGGCCTGGTCCCTGTGCCACCCCCCTGACTTTTCCCACAACACCACATGTGTGGGACAGAGGTGGAGGGGGGGGGGGGGGACTTGGCCAGGTGGCCCCAGCTGTGTGAAGAGGAGCAGGCGACACCCACATGGTACAATTGTGTGGTCATCCAGATAGAGTCACTGCGACTCAAACAGTGGATCTGAATCTGAGCCAGACATGGGCCATACATGGGCCAGACTCGTTTGAGAGTCGGGCTCTGAGAGGTTAACCTCCCCTGTCTGTATCGGATGATGTGCTAGAGAGGGTGACGCCATTTTGGCGTTTCTGTGGTGTGGGTTGGGGGTGAATGAGTGTGTCGGTGGTGCCATAGCACTCCAGCTGGGAGGAAATGATGTCAAGGAGCTATTAGCAGCTGGGCGCAAGGGGGCGGGCTGTTCAGTGGGCGAGCAGGAGGTGATGTCAGAGGAAGAGGGCGTCAGTGGGCGAGCAGGAGGGGATGTCAGAGGAAGAGGGCGTCAGTGGGCGAGCAGGAGGTGATGTCAGAGGAAGAGGGCGTCAGTGGGCGAGCAGGAGGTGATGTCAGAGGAAGAGGGCGTCAGTGGGTGGGTGTTCTTCATTAGGGTTGGAATGCCATTGACCTGCTTTCACTGAGCTCTTGATAGGGCCACACACGTTAGCACTACACACACACACACACACACACACACACACACACACACACACACGTTAGCACTACACACACACACACACACACACACGTTAGCACTACACACACACACACACACACACACACACACACACACACACACACACACACACACACACCTACACACACACACACAGAGGCACCGGAGAGACACACTCACAGGCACAGATGGCTATACAAATATTCACATACACACAGGGAGCCACGCAGATATACACAAATATGTACAGACATGCAAACACATTCATAACCACAAACACACTCATACATAGCCATATATCTGTATGACTGTATTGCATACAGTACACACATACCAAAAGTCTTGCACACACTTCTATACACACACACACATAGACACACACACACACACACACACATACATTTCAGTTCTACATTCCTGAGACTGTGAGCTTAGGCCGGCATATGTATCCTCTCCTCCTGCAGTGGGTGCCTTGCTTGTTTTCAGTGGTAATGATTATTGGTTTATCCAGAGGGGGAAAAAAATACCCTCATCGCGCTTGATAAAGGAAATTGCGGAATTCCAGAATTCCTGCACGAATTCCATATTTTGACAGGGGCAATGCTGCCGTTGGCCGAGGAAGAAGACGAAGAAGAAGGAGGAGGAGGAGGAGGAGGAGGAGCCACGGAATGAATAGCATGCCGGTTTTCAGCGCTGCATGTTTTGATATGGGCTCGCTGTGGGGTTGGGGAGGGGTGGAGGGGTGGAGGGGTGGAGGGGGGGGTTGGTTTTGGAGCGTCAACAGGGAGGGAGGGTAAAGGCCTCTGTCTGGGAGAAAGGCTGAGGCACCGTCATGGAGCTTAGGGCTGGATCCGTCCTAATAAAAAACACAGGAGCCAAGCGGGCCCCTCTCATCCAGCCTCCGAGGCCCCGGGGGCCAGGGGGCTACCTGAGTGCCCTCCATATAGGCTACGCCACGTTTTATTGGAGTCTCGCACTCACAGAAAAAGGCCTCTTTCATGGCTTCTTAAAAGAGCTGAGATGGGTCAAGATAGAACCTCTAAATGCCAAGAGAGAACCTTCTTTTGCAAGCCAAAGGTTCTTTGTACCTCTTGAAAGCAGTGAAGTCAATGTGAAGCATGTCAGAGAGTCAACCAAGCAACTTTTCAGTCGAGGCTTTTAGTAGATGATTTGTATGTTGTTAAACTAGCAACATCCAACTCCCATCAATAGCTTATTTATTTATTTTTCATAGATAATAATAAAATCTTATATTGACAGAGATATCTTTCTAAAATTCTACTCACCAATGACAGAACTGAGGCAGGTCCAGAGTGCGCCGAGCATCTTCAGCATTTTGGTGATAGCTATCAGAACACAAATCCAGTCAGCTTAAATATTCCAGAGCAATATTGCTGACACTGGCTTCAATAAAACCAGAGAAAAGCCTCTTCTGCTGAGATAGGACAAAAGTTTGAATGTTTTAACAGCTGCGTGACCTATCAGTGTTTTTAGCCTAATCTCAATCTGTTCCGTCTAAGTAATGACATAGATGATAGCTAAAGGTAACATTCAACATCTCCCTGTTCCAACAGCAATAGAGAAGGAGACAAGGAAAAGAAAAGTTTGATAACAAAAACCTTTTTTGTGAAAAAGATCCCTTCAGACTATGCTGATCTTCAAAGAAATGTGGATTGTTTAGGTGAAGCCGTTTCACAAATCTACAACGGCTTCCAAAACTATTATTGAAGTAATTATGTGATGTCCATCCTCACCCTGTCTTGCTATTCCAAACTATCCGATAAGATGCATCCACAGGCACAATCATCATTATTGGTATTGCCATGTGAATGAATCGGCACAAAAAATCGTTTTACGTTCATATAGAGAGAGCCCAGGATGAAAGCTATTATTAGAAGTGCTATAGTTTGCTTCCTTTACAACCTAGAGCAAACCAGGTCAGCTGGAACTGACCCTAATACTGAGTAGGGTGGAAATATCGGAAGAGCTGTGATGGATATAACACAGGTGTATTCTTTAGTGAGTTTAAAAATGGGCTAGCAACCCATTCTGATAAACAAATATGTCAGACACCACTTCAACCATTCATTCTGAGTCTGAGACACTCTTCATAAATCCCAAGGTTGTTTTTGTCTTCAGTGGTGAGAGGTCCTCCTCTTTTCATGTAAACGCTCTCATCCCCCCTCTTTCTGCCTTCGTTAAGCGCGCCTTATCCCAGCTTCTTCGTCGTCGAGGGCCCACTTAAAAGACTTGTGTCTTCTGGCAGAGAGTTTAAACTGAAATGAAAAGCAACATTTGTTCTCTCTCTCAGGGTCTGAGTCGGCCCGCAAATGCTGACAATGAGAGTGGAGAGGAGCTAAGTGCATTATGATCGCGCCACCTCGCTCCTGGGCCCTGGCCCCACCGCTGTTGTCACTTTGCGTTATGTGAGGAGCAAAGTACTTTAACCAGGGACCATGCAGCTCTCGCTTCTCCTTTGCATTTGAATGAGAGGAAGAAGGGAGTGGACTGGAGACCCAAACCTGACGCTTTGAACGGCAGTGTGCAACACACACACACACACACAATCTCACACACACACACACACACACACATACACACACACACTTTCTCTCTCTCATTATGTATCTCCTCACCTCTCCCTCTTTCTCTCTCTCTCACACACACACACACACAAAGAGAGAAGGAGAGAGAGAGAGAAAGATAGAGAGAGAGAGGGGAAGAGAGGAAGAGAGAGGGAGCAAAAAAGATAGGGAGTTCGAGAGAGGTGCCTAGAGGTTAGCTCTATGTGAGGACCTCATATTTTTTCCCCCTTCCCTTCATAGTTCAATGCAGGTGAACTGAGGACTGGATTGATGCTAAATTGCTTTTTTACTTCCACATTTTCTGTGACTTTCAAGCCCTTTCCTGTCAAATCATATTTTTTTCTGTGATGTGCAGAGAAAGTACTCCAAGGACGTTGGCCAGACGCTCAACTTGTGATTATTGCAGGGCCAGAAATACATAGTGTGCCCTGATTGCGTCAACTTTGGGATGGATGGATCTCATTTGGATCTGGCCAAGGTCTGGGCCCAAGTCCACCTTTGGGTAGATTTATAAGAGTTGAAATACGGTGGAAAAAGTGCAAGCTATGAGCTGCAAAAATAAGGCCATGACATTGGTGCCAAAACTAGGAGATTAAAAGTAATTTCTGCTGTTGGAGTCAGGGGGCACATGTCATTTTGTGCAATCAACCCTTTTTGTGCACCTTTTATGAACCATACTGTTTACATGTCTGGTTCTGTTTAAGAGTCAGGTCTCTCAGACATAGTTGACCTAGTACATGTCAACAAGGTTAAAGTCATATGAAACAATGTTCACCACCAATGTTCACTACTAGAGGCATTGTAAAAAGATATATTATGTAATGAATTGAATTCAATTGAATTCCGTTTCAATTCAATTCAATTGGAGTGTTATTTCTCCCAGAGTCAGTTGCTACTTGGCCACACACCTGTTATATTATCAGGTATCAGATATTATCTGTCTGCATTTTTTTCATTTTTAACTGGGATAAACAGGTGTGGCCAAATAGCACATGTATGTATGGCGGTGAACCTTGAGCTCAACCGAGTTTACCCTCTGAACTACATGTGACCTCATACCCAGTTCAGTGTGCTTATCTTGCAATAGGCACTTCATGGCATGTGGGCTCCAGGTTAACTGGGTAAAGTCGTTCTCTTTGTGGGAAACAAATGCTGCATAGCAGGGAGATAACATGATAGTTTGACATCCTTCACCCCCGAATGATGACTTGGCTTTGAGACACTTTGGTCTAGATTTACACAGCGACAGGAACTCGTCATGCTGTTGATGAATGCACAGGGCCTCCACAACAGCATCAGGGTACTGTCAAGGCTGGGAATTTGTGGCGTACTTTGTCAAAGTACCCATGGCATTGCAGAATCCATGTAATGTGGCACGACCCCAAGCATGTGCCCCGACCAAAAGCCAACCATGCATGGACATATAATTAAGAGATTTGACACGGAATATTTATTCTACACAATTATGTAGTCCCACTTTGGCTTTGCCATGCATCACAGTCTACTACAGCTTCAGCCCTGACTTGAGGACAAAACTCTCTCTATACCTCACTAACTACAGACATTGTGCATAATTCATGTTAGTGCATCATTTATTTCCCTAGTATACACTATTTATCTTTGCATTGTTTACGTATTGTTCTGCCATTGTGCTGTAGCACATTTGTCAACTGTTCAGGATCTGTTTCAGGCTCAGGCTTTTCTATGGGCTCACAAAGGCGGCTGACTTTTGAAAGGCTATTGAGCACCACTCAAAGCGTCCTCATAACCCAGAGGTGAAGATCTGTGGACTTTTCTCTTTTCTTTTTTTCCTGTGAGCGTCTTGCGAAGCCACACAAACAAACTCCTACATGGGTGTACCATTGATTTCACATTCACACATCCAGCCCTTTAAAAGGGTACTATCGGATTGCACCGGCAAATCCCAAAGCCTGGTGTGTGCGCAAGTCCCAGTCTGTCAAGTTGACACCAGCTTCCCCCGGTGTAGAACTGGCTGGATTATTCACTCAACAGGATCGCTGTGCTTTCATCCCCTGCACTGCAGGCCAATCCTGGACGCTGACGGACCAGCGATAGCATACAGATGGAAATGAAGGGGGCTGAGTGAGAGGTGCCGAGTGTGTGTGTGTGTGTGTGTGTGTGTGTGTGTGTGTGTGTGTGCGTGCGTTTGTGTGTGTTCAACATGCTAGAAAGGCAGCCGGGAGATGCTGGGAGATGGCTCAGAGACGCACACATGCACACACACACACACACACACACACACACACACACACACACACACACACACACACATACACTCACACACACACACACACACACATACACTGACACACACACACACAAACATACATACACACACGCACACACGCAAACTAGCTTCCATTCTGAGAACTCTGTGAAACTGCAATCAAGTAATAGCTGTGTTAATCAAATGAGGCCTGGACCCAATGACAATCACAAGTAGTTGAACACCACCATCTCACACCACCATCTCACAATGCAGCCAATTACTTATCAGAGTCAATATTAAATTACACATGCTTTACGCTGTAGGCTATTGGTTGGCCTGTTTACACTGCATGAAACACATGGTATGTATGTACAGTCGGTAGGCCTACCTCAAATTAGAGATCTGTGTTTGTATTTCCCTTTCATATTTCACATCTCTTTTTCAAGGGAGCCGAAGACAAAGACAAGTCGATGTCTTATGGGTTGTTATGGCAAAAGAAATGTATAGACAAGGCTGAGGCCATGCACACAACACTAAGGAGACGTTAGGGTAGAGTGCGTATATGTCATATTCTGTATATACTGTAGCTGCCATGAGTGTCAGCATCCTGATGTTTTATCTTGTTTGGCTGGTTATAGCAGTAGCAGTGATATGGGTATTCATCAGTAACTCCAACCTGAAGCATGCTCCTCGCTCCTGAAGAGCTGCATGCAGTAATCGCCTTTTAAAGAGTGGAAAACAAGCTTGAAATCAACAGAAATTAACTTATTTTTTAGGATTATTGGCAGTTGCTATTCAAATCGAATTCAAATTCCAATCCATTCCCCGTCTTCATTCCCTGAGTGCCCCTTGTCTCTCTCGCATGTCTTGTCTTTGTGTCGACTGGTTATCGCAACAGCTGATGCGATGGTATCGCGCCGTTAGCAAATGTGCCATGGCAGAAGAGATGGTCTGCAATCATTTCATACGTATAGCGCATCCATCCAATCCTCCACTATCCCAGAAGCCTCTGTGTATGTTCACCAGAGCAGGATGTAAACATGCATGCTTTCCCCATTAGCCCCGAGATATTGCTCTCCGTTGGGCTGCGGAGTGATGGACATCCTGCTCTGCATTCTCCCATTGATTATTCTCAGGGTCGGCTGTCCCACACTTCAGAGAGCATGAGAATCGTATTGACTGTGCCATAATGGAATCTTGCTCATACAAACTCTGAGATGCAAATGAAAGCGAAGACCTGTGATTTTTGTTGTGCCTGCACCTCTCTCTCTCTCTCTCTCTCTCTCTCTCTCTTTCTCTCTCTCTCTCTCTCATTTCTTCTATTTCTTCTCCTTCCCTATCTCTCCGTTTCCCTCTCTGCACAACTTTCCCTTTGCTTCCTCCTCTTATCAGTAAACTGGCTTCTCCTTTTCGTTTTTTTCTTCTTCTTCTTCTCTTTTCTGAGGGTTTGAATGAGAGTCGTTCTCTTCTCTCTCTAGACGGAGGAGGAGGAGGAGGGTGGAGGAGAAGGCTGCTCCTTGGCTGATTCATGTACCGCTCGCTAGCGGGGGTATTATGCATGGAGAATTGATTGCAGGAGCAGCATGGGCCTCCTTAGATCTTGATGGCGCTGCCCAAAATGTCACCTCAGTGATGTTACAGCGGCCCGAGATATTAAAGGCGCCCGCGCTCAAAGGCTTCCTTCGGTGGTGGTGCATGCCGCCCCTCTCTCTCTCTCCAGCCGCGCTCCCCCAAGAAGAGACGATCGTTTGTTTGTGGCGTGTTCGGCTAGGAGCGGTGGATCAGGCGATGGCGGAGTCTTATCTGTGAAGGACAGCGGACGTGCTTCTATCAGCACACAGAAAATTGCCAATCAGGAGCGCGTATCGCCCGTACCTTTAAAGTGAAAATAAAAAAAAAACGTGGGAATGTTTCCTTTTTTTCCGCTATTAAAAGACATAATAGAGATATGGGGAGAATGTGTGTGCATATGCATATTACTGGTTCAGAGGCAAAAAGCCCCCCCCAAAGCAGATGTTATTTTCCTCTAGTAATTGGTTTTATTTGGCTGAGGTGGCTGCATGCTTGTCATGGGAAATGTTGCAAATAAGTGTGGGAGTTTGACCAGGTCCAACACACCTCATTCAGGCCCATTTTCACACTGACAACATCCAATATGAATCCTTTATGTCCTTGTTGTGCAGGTATCTATAGACCTACATGTTTTGGATCAGAAATAACAAGGAAGAAATCTTTCCTTTTCAAACTTTCTCAAAACCAATGAACTATACAATCTGGAATAGAATATTTTATAAAACTTTAGTAACCACCATACGAATGTCTTCTCCATCAGTAGTTTTATAAAACCAGTATTAACAGACAAAAAATGTCTTGTTTTCATTACCATTTACATTTAAGTGACTTACAATGACTGATAGGACTGAACAACTGTGCATGTTAGCCGAAAGCCTTCAATATATCAATCAAATCCATTAAATATAATTTACAGATATTGTATCTCAAAAATATTAAAGACAATACAGATATTAAGTGATGATAGTAACTTCTACTCTGTGTGGGACGTATCAGACAAGCCCAACTTGTGGAGATTTTAAATGAGCCCTACTGTACGCTTTGAGTTCTTTCCAGATGACTGAAACTGAACTTTACTTTTTTCTGGGTTTCTGTCATTGTTATCCTTTAATGAACAAAAGATTATACCAGAATTGTTAGAATGGTGCAGAAATGTTTTCACCTCTCGACAAACATAACTTGCACGCTACAAGACATTGTTGTTACAGTTTGTTCAGGAGATATGAACAAAGATGCATCTGAAGGGGCTAATGGTATAGTCACCGAGCGAACCCCAACCTAGCCTCTTTCATGGTTCTTGATAGGCATTGAAAAGTGGGGGCTTGTCCTCGTAATCAAGTGTGAATGAACATGTAAACGTAGCCAAGTATTAACAGAGTTTTGCCCCTACTCCCTCCACACACCACTCCAGAGCAGCCTGTGAATCTTCTTCAGCGTGACTTAGACGTAAAAAGCAAACAGATTTTGGGAGGGGGAAAAAAAAACCCCTCCATAGCTGAGACAGTGGGTGCAGACTGAACATGTTATGGAACAGGGATGAGAAGGTGGGTGGGGGATGCTAGGCTGTGATGGTGGTCACCATATGTGCACCAAGCTGTGGGCCCACAGTAAATTACATTAGGCAGTGTGCGCTGTAGGCCAAGTTCGGACAGGGGCGTAACATAGCATGAGACAGCTACCGTGTGAACACAGGACTGCTGTAGGGACCGCGTGATGGCCGCATTGGACATGGTCCTCTTCTGAAGAGGGTATACCAGCCGAAACAGCTGCATAGTTCACCTGCACTGTCCTGCTCTCGGATGTTCATCATAGACCGCCGACCTTCAGTGAAGATCTCCGTTTTAGATATCCCAGAGACAGGAAATCGCAGAGGAGATCTGACCATGATCAGTGCTTTAGCTAGAGATAGCTATCTACAGGGCTTTCTATCACAGACCACAGCTTTCTAAAACCACAGAGGCACGCTCACCACACACTCTCACTTCAGATGCCCCGGCCAGGGTGGCAAAACATGCCAGTATGGGCCTACAGTAGCTGCTGACTTGGAAGGATTCAGCCAAAGCTAACGGCTACACACTAGCAGTTAACTCTTCTCAGGGAGCTAAATAGAACCATGCAGGCTTTAAAGAACCCTTAGGGGTTGATGGACCCTTCAAAATGGTTTAAAGAACCATTTATATGAAGCATGCAATATGGTTCTACAGTATATAGTACCTTTTTTCTAAGAGTATAACCCTACTTCACTTCACAGCTTATCCCAGGAATAACCCCACTTATGCCTGCTTTGTATACCACTTATATTGTAATAAAGGTAATTGGTCCGTTGAAGTTTTCATAGGCGGTGGTTTTAATATATCGCCTGCTATAAACATACTTCAGTCTCTAATTCACTCTCTGTGACTAATATGATCAAGGCACTGGTTTACATATAGAACCACCTCTTTCTCTTTTCCTGTGGCTAAAGCTTACAGTAACACAAACCTTCTTTCCCCCAACCCTCCTCTCTCTCTCCATCACACTCTTTCTCTCTCTCTCTCTCTGTCACTGTCTCTCTCTATTTCAACCGCTCTTTTTGGCTCCTTTTTTCCCCCTTTTGTGCACACGACATGAAAATTAGACTTCATTAGATGTGTTCCCGCGTCTCTTCCCCCTCCAGTGGAACACACCGTCTCTCTTAGTGAAGCGCGAGCACCAGGGTGTGCACACACACACACACACACACACACATCCCCAGCTCCACCTCAGGGGGAAGGCCCGGGCTGGGGCTGGGGCTGGGGCCGGGGCTGGGGCTGGGGCGCGGCGCGGCGCGGTGCAGCAGCCCGTGGGCACGACTGGGGCCCTCCAGGCGGGCACAGGCCTCTCTCCGCGGCGGGCGCTAATCCCCACGTCTTTATTAGAGCCGCCCCGGAGCACAGGGGCTCACCGCAGGGGCACCGCCGGAGGAGAGCGGAGGGCTGCAGTGGGCTGCACTGGGAAGATAGGCCACGCTGAATGGCATTAGAGAGGATCTTAAGAGAGGAGAGGAGACGAGAGGAGACGAGAGGAGAGGAGGAAGACGGAGAGAGAGAGAGGGGAGGGGAGGGGAAGAGAAAGAAGGGAGAAGTCATACAGAGACAGGGGTAGAGAAAAAGGGAGAAAGATGAAGCCAGTCTAAAAGAGAGACTGGGAAAGACAAGCAGCGAGAGAAGAGAGAGAGAGAGAGAGAGAGAGAGAGAGAGAGAGAGAGAGAGAGAGAGAGAGAGAGAATGGAGAGTAAATAGACCTTAGGCATTGAGATCACTCCAATGGCCTCGGGGTGAAGGCTTCGTTTGAACTGTGGCATATGCCAAATCAAACAACACTAATCAAAACTGTATATTAAAGCACCCGCTGAGTATGCCATATTGTCATGTATATGTAAACAAGTTGTTAGGAATCAGGTTTCAATTGGTTCCAGGGGACGAGACCTTACAGCTGAGTGCCTGAGAATAGTATAGGAATAAATTATAAGTAATCATTTGGAGAGATTAGTGAACAGTAATTAACTAGTTTCATTTCCAACTTCATGGGCACTGGAGCCAAGTTCTGGGCCTGATATTTGGATCAGAAACCAGGCTGGATCACTTCCAGAGTAAGTGAAATGATAAATGGGCTTTTAAATCTTTTTTTGAAATTATTTATGAGGAAGACGTATTTTTTCTACATGCACACATTTAACATACGTAACAGAAGTGGAATCACAAATAATCTGAAAGTCAAAACAACTTGACCTTTACACCTTAAATCTGTGGATGTAAATGGTGTCTTGTCTTGCATCTCTGGTAGACAGGTTTAAAGACTGTCCTTGTCTCTGAAAAGTGAAATACCTGACCGACATTTTGTCCACGAGATTGTAACGAATTCTGAAGTTGGCTGATGGCTAGTGCCATCTTGTGACTTGGGCCACTTCCTATTTTTTTTGTGCCTATTTTGAGCCGACTGCTCCGTGTGTTTTTTTGGTTCTTTCAGAAACCAAAGACAAAACCATACAGTTGGGAAATACCGCATATCACAGCGATAAAGCAAAGATCTCCATGCTTATCGGGCCTTGGGTTTACTTCAAGCCTTAAATGCTCCATCAAAATGAAGATAAGCCCATGTGTAGATGCTCTGATAAAATGCTCCAAAATGTAGTCACATGATACCGACTTAAAAAAAAAAAAAAAAAAAAAAAACCACCAGCATTAACTCTCACTGCTCAGATGTAGGGTTTGTCGCACTACAAGAAAAAATACATGTAAAATTCAACTGTCTTTTTTAGCAAAATGTTCAGTTTAATCTTCCAAAAGAGAGAAAAAAATGGACCCAAGCCTCTAGTCTGTTACCACTTCTGTGGGAATTTAAAAAGAGCAGCGGGCTCTATCTGAAACCTACAAGGCCCTTGCATGTATTTCTGCTGGAAAGAGAGAGGGAGAGAAAAAAAATGTATCCTCATGTTTACACCATTTCGCAGCAGTGGTAACAGGATTACTAAAGTGACAAATAAGAATTTGCGGGATTCCCTCACTTCTTGTGTCTGTGTATTGCTGTTATTTAATTATTTACCCATTTTTTTTTTCTTTAAAGGCAGCTGTATTCCCGAATCCCTGGGTGGTTGAGTTCCAGAAGCCCTTCAGGTTTCCGCGGAGACCTCTGTGTGGCGCCAGATAAAGCCGTGCGTGCGTCGAGCCCTGGCATGCACTGGGGGAGAGGCTTCGCACTGATAATCAGCCCTCCAGTTCAGGCAGCCTCTCTTGCAGCTATTCAGGGCGCCCTGCAACTGCTAGGCCAGAAGATCCCATCGCAGCCACTCGCACTCAGCTCACGCTAGCTGTACAATCTGTGACATACATGCATACCAGAAGAGGAGAGAAACATAGAGAGAGAGAGAGAGAGTGTGTGTCTGTCTGTCTGTCTGTGTGTGTGTGTGTGTGTGTGTGAGAGAGAGAGAGAGAGAGAGGGAGGGAGAGAGAGAAATAGAAAGAGAGAGAGAGAGGGGGAAACATGTTTTGTGGTGCTGCCAACATACAGATCAAAGGGGCTGACACTTGTTCATGTCCCTTGTTATGTTTTATTTCTCTCCCCTCCGCTCCGTGCACATGCTAGGCGTTAAATCTGGTTTACATTAGCCTCCTCTTAAGCTGCGTGTTGGTGGGACGTCTGGGACGGCTCCAAGGAGTGGAAGTAGCGATTGGCACTCCCTGGCTCAAAGTGCACACAAACTGCCTCGTCCGTCTCTCTCTCTGTCTCTCCCTCTCTCTCTGTCTCTCTCTCTCTCTCTCTCTCTCTCTGAGCTTGCCAGCCACTAACTCACACCAAACTCTTCCACTCTGGAGTGTTTTCCAGCAGGGTTCAGTTGGGTGTCTCGCCGTGTACTTCCCAGTGTGTAAGTGAGTGACTGAACTGTGGCTTGGCACATGTTTCCCTCCAATAGGACTTTTCAGCTTGTCCTCACAAGAGTTAAGTCATAAATCAAGCCAGTGCTTTTTTGCTCTCGGAAAACGGCTGTGGCCCCATGACCTCCATATGCTGGCACCAGAAATTCTTCAGCGTGCAGTCCTCTTGTTAGAGCTACATCCGCAAGTATGTTTTATGAATTCATCCAGGTCTGAAGAAAACAATGAATGTAAATAGTATTAATAATAATAATAAAAAAAGCCTTGGATGTATTTATCATTCGAATCATGCATTGAAGTCTTCGAAAATAATATTCTATTTTTTTTTTAAATCAAAAATACAAGTACATTTTGTTTGTGCGTCATTCAGGCAGCAAATCTATTTCACACTATACTCAACATGTGTGTATTTTGTATAAGCATGAGAAAAAGTGAGAGTATATTGATAATAGGGCCTGACATTGTTGCCACCTGGTCGTAGCTTGTGACTGAATTCTCTGATGACTGGAAGGCTAAAGGGATAGAAAATCTTTTTTTCATAACAGAACAAAAAAATGAAGGCATGTAGCTTAGGAAAAACTAAGAGGTGGAGATAGAGTTATACCTGCTAACACCAAACATTTGGGCTAAAGCAAGGTGATGAAATGAAATTTGATGAGAACCGTCACTGTGGTGTCACCACCTCCTTTGTAGTGCAAGGAGTTGGTGAAACACAAGAAATACAAGTTGATCTTCTGTCAAGGTCATAAAATAATCAAAACAGTCTTCAGTGTGCTTATCACTGACACTATCTCTTGTTTGAGTGTACTTCTCCTTAAGTTGCTTCGATAAACAGAAAAGCTGAGGATGTGATATGCTACTGAATAAACTGCCATCTCCTGATAATGCTTCCCTAGTGTCTTCAGAGGATATCTTTTGTGGCATAATAAAATGATAAAGCTAAAGTGTAAACCTTTCAGGTACAACATTTTCACAAGATGCGAGCCATTAGATGGGAGTATATTCAGTTCTTCATTTTTATCAACAAATAACAGGAGGAATTCAGAAGAACAACATTAGCCTACAACTTTTGATTTTAAATTATTGGCCTAGTCCATTTTTTCAAATCCAGTTCAATTCTTCCATGCTTTGTAATGAATTTGATAAGCCTAATAAAAACATATGGATATACACAAGGCTAAGAACGGGTTAGTCCTTGTTCTTTTTTAAACACCTTCTCTTGTCTTTTGCTCGCCCTCCAAGGAGCTGAGGAGGAAAACTTACAAACATGTGGAAGGTGCCTCCTCCACGGCTGATTTCAGTATGTGGACTTGCACAGATGGCGTCTCAAATTTGCATTGTCAATGTTGCAGAACCTAATCCACACTCTCACCAGGTTACCTGTTTTACAATTACTTTTAACAGCCATTGCAGTAGCACGGTTGTATGCATACCATAAGCTGCTTATGTTAAGACTTTAAACAAATAAATTAATAATTACATCTTTAGGGAAATGAGATAGGGTATCACTGTGGGGCGATCTCAGTTGATCCTAGTTGCATATGTTGGTAATCACTGTCGTGTGGATTTGCACACATGCATAAAACAAACATTCCTCTGCCAATGTGGTTGCCCTTCTCTGGGGTGCTTTGTTTAAGCCCTCTTGTCATTTTTGAATTTGAAAATTATTTGGACAAGGTAAGAGTACCAAATGCACAATGACAATAAAGTTTAATCTAATCTAAATACAATTCCTCTCCATATGAGAGATCTTCAAGGGTTTTCTTATATTGAGTGGTTGACATAGTCTCCCATATTGCTACTTTCTCTATGCCTCTCACTCCCTGTTCTCAGTACTCTGAATGATTATGAAATGCATTCTCTGCTCAGCTCTCGTGAACTATCGTGAGGTAGGCCTAGCTCTAGCCTAGCCTACCTAGGCCTAGGTAACCTGCTCTAGAACCTTCCTCATACCAATATTTCAACAGTTTCAGAAATCCAGCAGGCCTACAATGCGTCTCATTTAATTTAAAAAATAAAAGCACATTCTGTATAGACCTACCTGTGTTTTGTATAGATGCAGGGTAGAGGTAGGCCGAGCTGTCCAACTTCAGTTAAAAGCCCAGTGCAAGGTGCTGATGCTCATGATTTCAAGTCCTCTGCCGCCCTCTTGTGACAAAATTATGTAATGGAAATCCATGAGCCGAATAGCTTCCAAAATAATGACATCCTACTGTATATTATATAGGTCTTCAGTGGTATTTCTATATTTCAGACTGCTTTTATTTAGATTTTTGTTAATTGTATGGACTACAATTAGTATATAGACCATTAGTATAGCTACCTTGATTAGTTGCTAAACTGACAGTAAAGGATTGAACGAAGCAAAAATTGTCCTTCAGGAGTAGCCGTACATAACATTTTGGACGCGTGATTTCGGGAACGCAGTTGACTGATCTGTCGCGTAGAGGTCCAAAGACAGTAACTACACCTGCACCAAGTTGCACAGAGCAATATATTGCAAAAATATGGGAGGCAAGCGTGCTTTAGTCATTTTGGCAAAGGGTGCAGAGGAGATGGAAACTGTTATACCCGTGGACGTCATGCGTAGAGCTGGGGTTTGTACAGTAGCTATGCCATTTATTCTGCAGCCTAGGTATGAGGTAGCGAGCTAGCAAACTAGCAAGTCAACAAACCCTTACTAGCTTAATAAACTTGACCAATGACAACAAAGAGTGTAATACACCACATACTCTCAAGATACTGTATGTGTGTAATGATAGTCATAATATAGTAGAAACCGCATAATTTAGCAATTTAACTTAGCTAGTGAGTTAGCATGCTAATGTTGCTGGTGAAATGCGCTAGAAATTCAAATTGTGCATTTGTTGTGAAATGTTAATATAATCTAAGCTAAACATATGCACAGTAACTACATCTTGTTCATACTTCATGCTCATTTATAAGCTAACCGTGCTAATGCAACTGTTTGAAAGCCTTCTAGTCTTCAATGTGTTAACTTGGACCCCTCTGACACTGTAAACCGAGAAAAAGGTCGCTTGAAATGTCAAAGTTTGCAGAGCCATGTAGGCTACATCTGGAAAATTATTATCCAAAAGGAATATACTCTATATCGGGCCACATGAAGTAGCGAGTACTGTATGGTGCAAAGTAACACTGTAATACAATTATTTTGTACAAGTAACACTTATTGACTATTATATATGAGTATTATTTTGTCTATGTACAATGAGCAGATTGCAGTCACTGTTGCTGGGCTGACTGGAAAGGAACCGGTTCAGTGCAGCCGTGATGTGTTCATCTGTCCAGATTCTAGCTTGGAGGATGCTCGCAAACAGGTGAGGTCTTTCTCTCTCTCTCTCTCTCTCTCTCTCTCTCTCTCTCTCTCTTACACACACACACACACACACACACACACACACACACACACACACGCTCGCTCACTTACTCACTTACTCTCTCTCTCTCTCTCTCTCTCCTCTCTCTCTCTCTCTCTCTCACACACACACACACACACACACACACACACACATACACACACACACACACACACACACACACACACACACCTTTTAGCTTGCTGCATTTAGTTGTTGCAAAGAACTGAAAGGCTATTTGACAAACTTCAGACTTAACTTGAGGAGTTTCTAAGGATATAAAACCCTGTGATCGTACGGTATGGGGACTGTGTTTCAATTTTAGATGTGAGGTAAGATATGATGGTAAGGTCCCTAGTAATGCCTTATCAATAAAAAAGGACACAGTGTCTTCTCTCCTATTACAGAGAGAAGACCACCCCACATTCTGATAAAGAAACCATCACCAGTAATAAATTGTAGAGCCCTGTGATAAACCTTATCAAGTGATTTCAATGTGGAAGGGGCTGCATGCATATACAAAACATTGCCATAGTCTAACACTGACATTATAGCCGATTTAACAATAGACATTCTGTTCTGTAGAGAAAAATATGAACTTATCCTGTATAATACACCTGATTTAATGTTCACCTGTTTGTGAGTTCAGCTACATGTGTTTTAAAAGATAGCTTGTCATCTACCCAAATGCCAAGATATTTGTTTTACAGTAGGTTACAGCTGCCAGTTTTGCAGTGTGCATGGGGCCCAAATTTGTATGATGGGCTAAGTCTAATGACTAACTACAAAATCAGAACAAAACAGAACAAAATCACCTTGCTATTTACTTTTACACATTTATCAATCATATTGACACTGCTAGATTCTTACATGTCTTGTCTATGTCTATGTCAGGCAATGAGCGACAATATAGATGACAACAAATTTGGAACACTGTTAATTTCTCTCCCCGGCATTGCCCCAGAATTGACAATGAACTAATTTGTGCAATTCTAATATCCTTGGAGCATTATACATGTCACCAAAAACAGTTGCTACCGGTGTCTGTCATCATCTGGTAAAGCCCCATGCCCCCATCATTGTTTTTTTCCCCCCTTTGGAGTGGTCAAGTGGTCATCCCACCTTCAGTGCAACACTTACAGCCAAACTCCTCTAGAGGGTGCTGAAGCAAGTGTAGCACATTCATCTCCTCTCTTTAGAATTGTAATGCTCTAACAGAAATCTCTCACACCGTCCTTAATAACTTTTTATATCTATACAATTGAACAGTGCTAGATTGTTGCTTTTTCATCAATGATTGTATTTTACCTTGTACAGCATATAACATTTATAACACACTGTAAATTACACAAACAAGTAAATTGGTCATAGGCTTATTGCATTTGCAGTAGATAACCATACAGGTAAAGCTACTGAGAACTTAATTTTAGGTATGATGTGTTCAGAATAAAGTTAAGAATTGAACAGGGTCATCAAATATAGCAATGGCATTGTTTACAAAAGTCAGGCGAAGAGCTCAACAGCCATTGCAAAGTTAACATTAACAGGAATATGCAACACAATGACTCAGCATAACTGTTAGACTGTCGTTCCAGTGTTTAAGTTGGATAGTAGTGCATCAAGTTAATGTTTGCATAATTATTCGGTGCACTTTGAGGCACAGAATAATTATGCAACTAGGAATAAGACCAACATTACTCACACTAGTATGATTATTGATTGCTGATGTTTTAAATATTAAATTATGCATTTGATCGAATAAATTCTTGATGAAATACATCAATAATAATAATTAATAATAAAAAGAAAAATAATAACTGTTTCCTATCAAAATATTGTGGAATTGATCATGGGGAGTACAATCTCACGTATTGCCCCAATGTTTCAGATCACTGCATATGCATATCATGTACATATCATGGTCTGCATGCAATCACTGTGCATCATGTGTTTACTCTGTGCGAAAGGTAACAATGGAGAATGAGTTTATCTGACATGGGAGCATTGTGCTGTGTTTCCCAGGGCCCGTACGATGTTGTACTTTTACCAGGAGGAGGAGGAGGAGCCGAGGCCCTCTCAGAGGTGAGCCAGTGCATCAGCACTGCACTCTTCTCTCTCTATTTTTAGAGTGGCTTTTAGACGGCCATCCATTTAGGCAGACCGAATCACTCCCACTCCCTCTGCTCTGCTCTCTTCTGCATCTTCTCTTTTTATTGCTTTCGCTCTCTCCGAAAGTCCTTCCACTCCCCCTCTCCTCCCTCGTACCACACTAGCTTCTTGTAGTTTTGTTAAATGACAAACCGGCTTGGCCAAGCAAGTCCGTACACTCACAATCAATATGCGCAATGATCTCCCCTAAATGCAACGCCTGCATAATTAATGGAGATTTCCTCACTCTGGCCTTTTAGTGCTGAATGGTGCAAAATAATGCTGAGCTCATTGTGCGAGAGTGTGTGATGACTCACTGTGCGTCTGGGCACGCTGTGTGTGTGTGTGTGTGTGTGTGTGTGTGTGTGTGTGTGTGTGTGTGTGTGTGTGTGTGTGTGTGTGTGTGTGTGTGTGTGTGTGTGTGTGTGTGTGTGTGTGTGTGTGTGTGTGTGTGTGTGTGTGTGTGTGTGTGTGTGTGTGTTGTCCCCCCACAGTCTCCAGCTGTGAAGGAGGTGTTGAAGGACCAGGAGGGCAGAAAGGGTCTGATTGCGGCCATCTGTGCAGGTACGGTTGGACGCTGGGGCTGGCAAACGATTTCACCGTCACATCAAGTCACATTTGCTTACGCCACAACAGACATGCCACAAAACACCCTCTATATATATAAATCAGATTTTCTAACAGTCAGCTTTTAGGAATTGAATAGTTGATGCTTTCAGGTTCAATGATAGCATAGATGTCTGCTGTCAAATTAAGGGCACTGATATAGACCTGTGCTCCAACACAGACAAACAAAGTCACTGTAGGTCTCAGTTTAACACCGGCAATATCCCTGCACCTGTTCACATCAAAGACTTAGTAAAGAGACGGCAGTCACTCACTCATCGCACTGGTGGTCTTTATCGTCCAGGATTCACTAACGAGCGTGACGGCTGTTAATGGAGACAAGTGTGGCAGTGGTGGCGAGAGCGTGTGTGTGTGCGTGTGTGTGTGTGTGCGTGCGTGCACGGCAAGGGCTTCACAAGGACACAGTGAATGAGGACAGAGGGGCCCATGTGGCAGAGCTGAGACGAGCGGAATGAAGAGTGGTGCGGCACGGGGAAACAGAGCTAAGGGCGTCCTAGAAAAATGCCTGACGCCCCCACAGGAATCCATAATGAGGGAACCTACCCAGCGCCCAGTGATATCTAGTCTGGTTTTCACCATACTAAGCTCAATCTTTTAAGATTGAACATTAGTCTGGGGAGGCTGCGCTTTGTTTCTACTGAACTTTGCGTCGCTTAAGTTTCGTTATCGTCACGTCACCAGCCAATAGCGAGCCAGGACTAGAGTATGACTGTTTCTAATTGGAGCCAAAGGTTCTGGCAGTAAACAGAGAAGATAGATCTGCTAGTTTCCAACCTGAGCTGCCGGGCGAAATTCTAATTCCCTGGAAAATCAGGCAGGGTTCACCCAGTCTAAGTGATATCCAGATATTTCTTGTGTTTCTGCTCATTGATTACAATAGGAATGCCACATGGCAGTGTCTTTTTAAGTCTTACTGGTCTTCACAAAATCAATAAACAGTATACTTCAAATACATATGAGCCTTAAAACTTCACACAGTGGCCATCTTGTGCCATACAGCATAAGTACGTAAGCACTTGACCGTTCATCATTGAAATGGCGACGGGCCATTAGCTAAACAGGATATTGCAGGTCCTTCGCAGGTTTATTTCTGCAGTGTAACAGATGACGCAGTCAGGGGCCTTGCTTTATTTTAAGATAAAAAAAAAAAATCCATTGATGGTGACGATGACACTCCTGACCCCTGTAACTTTTCCCAAACGGTAGTGATCTCCTTTCACTCCATTCAGTCTGGCCTTGGCCTTGGCCAGCAGGGCGGGTGGGGTGGGGTGGGGTGGGGCGGGGCGGGGCGGCCATGTAAGAGGAGAAGGTGCGGTCTAAACCTGCACACCGCATCCGCCGCTGCCAAGGAGACGTGTAATAGGGAGACCGGGCGGGAAGTCAGCCAAGCAGCATAATCAATAGTCAAGGGCCCCTCTATTTATTAATGGTCTGGGATGAGTTCACTGCAATGCCAGGACGCTGCCAACGTATCTGCAGAGGCAAACAAAAGTCTGTTATTTTTAGACCGCGAGTCTTTATTCTGTCCTCCTCCCCTTTTCTAAATTAGGAGGGCAATGATTGATTGAAACCATATATGCCGTTAATTTTAGATTGGGGTTTTATGGCGGTGCTATCGTGATACTCGTTTGATGTGACGGTGACTAGGGGGAAAAATACCCTTGCGAATAATGAAAGTCAAATAGTTAACATTGCAAGACCTTTCGAGCGAGAGGTTTGCCGAGTCTGCTAAATGGCGGAGTTTGTTAAATTATTTGTGGTTGTAATGTTCCTAAGTGCTTTTGTAGGGGCTTCGCCTATGCGTGCATATGCAATTGTGTGTGTGCAAGTGCACTCTGGCACGTGTGTGTGTGCAGGCGTGTGTGCGTGTGTGTGTGTGTGTGTGTGTGTGTGTGTGTGTGTGTGTGTGTGTGTGTGCAGGCGTGTGTGTGTGCAGGCGTGTGTGTTTAAGTGAACAGTGAGTGAGTGCCTAATAAGTGTTCCCTGTGTCTCTGTGTCCCCCAGGTCCCACAGCACTGCTGGCCCACGGCATCGCCTACGGCAGCACCGTCACCACCCACCCTGCCATGAAGGACAAGATGATGAATGGAGGTAATGCCTTCAGGAGACGCCTGACATGCGGCGGGCTCGCTCACGCCCCTGGCTTTCGAGCGGCACACCTTCTGCCTCCCCCCTTGTTTGAGTCAGCCAGCGCCGAATCAGCATAGGACTTTAAAAAAAAAAAAAAAAAAAAAAGAGAGAAAAGGGACTCGGATGCGTTATTTATTAGTTCTCATAGCATCTTTTAGTATTAGTAGTTATTGCGGTAGGTGTCCTTGTGTGTGAGCGTGAGGCTGTGTTTTGAGGGTGTGTGTGTGTGTGTGTGTGTGTGTGTGTGTGTGTGTGTGTGTGTGAAGTGTGGATGGGGTGGCGGTGCAGCAGCCACAGGGAGAGGCTGCTGGGATGTGCGGCACGCCGCCCTGGTGCTGATGATTCAGCAGACTGGACTCAAACAGGAAATGCAGGGGAATGCAGCAAACGGGCTGGCATGAAACAATAGAGCTCTCTCAGCGCTCGCTCTCACCGTGCATCAGGGACGTGGGGAGAGCTCCAGTTCACACGGTGCACAACAGGGGGCGCTGTGGGTGCCATTCCAGCAGTTTTCCCCCTCCAGTGTTGTCAGGATGCAGTTTTTTCTCATGAACAAAAAAAAAGACAATTATTTCTATTTCATAGCATGAGTATATAAAATGAAATAAATCATATCAGAAAGAATGTTGAGTAACTAAAGATTAGCAGCCATGTTTATGAAAGGCACAACTACATACCAGTGTAGTTGGCTCATGTTCCGTCTGTTGTTAGTGTTTTTGACACATGAATACTCTACTGGGACACCTTGGAGGTGCATGATTGACACTGGTGTAAAACGGCGATGTGTTTCTTGGATGTCCTCCTGTCATCTGGTCACCCAAGGCTCACTTTAAAGCCCAGTTTAAACGAGCCGCACTCCCTTCTGATTACTGAACCTTAAAAACACGCTTTGTCTTTTCTCCTCGTAGGCCACTTCAAGTACTCGGAGGCCCGCGTTCAGAAGGACGGCCACCTCATCACCAGCCGAGGCCCCGGCACCAGCTTCGAGTTTGCCCTGGCCATCGTGGAGGAGCTGATGGGAGCAGAGGTGGCGGCGCAGGTCAAGGCCCCCCTGGTCTTGAAAGACTGATGTCCGTCAGCACAGCAGTAGCAGCCTCAAGTAACATCTCTGCTAGCAGCGCCAGGAGGTGGATCTACAGCTCCCCATCAAAGTGTGTCGGTGTGTGCAGGAGACAAAAAAAAAAGACACTGGGAAATTAAGAGAGGAATCCAGCTTTATTGTCAGTGTGTTCCTCACTCAATAGGCATTAGGATAGGCTTTGCACTTTAAACATTAATTTAGGATGTTTCCTGAATTGTGGTGAAATTGTTCGCATAAAAAGAATGGGTGGAAAAAAACTTCCCTTGTGTCTGAAACATTCATTCATTCACTGCAGTGAGTGAAGAACTATATGTTGGTCATTCACTCGTGCACTATGTGGTGAATGAGTGGAAGTTGTCGGAAATGTTAGATGCAATTATTCACACAAATGTTTGAATGTGAAATTTAATTTGCAGCTTCTTGCAATCAGGAACAACATATTCAAGGATTGTTTGGCCCAATAAAGGCCCTGTCAACTCTTTGTGATATTTTCCATAAATTAATGACATTTTTAAGGACAACCTAAGGATATTAGCATGACACTTTAAACAGCACAGTCTTGTTTAAGTACAGGAGTATTATTAATATTTGATGAAACAGCATCAATTTCCACATAAGCAGTTTTGAATTAGAACCTGGGTAGCCCAGTTAGAAGTAGGTTTCCAGAACGTTCCCTTCTTCTAGGGAAATCATCTGTAAGCATATTTATAAAATGAAGGTATGGTCATCTAGTGCTTGGCCAATGATTTACAGGAGACGCAGCAGGCAAGCGAGGTTTTGTAGCTCCCCAGGGACAGGATTTGCGTACAAACTGAGCGGCAACGTTTGAACGAGCCATCAACCTATCAGCACACCGAACTGCATTTTGACTGGGATGAACCGCTTTTCTCCACCTAACAGATGATTGGTCAAAATGTGATAATTATGAGGGTCTTGGAAGAGTGACGTTACCATCATCCAATGACCAACACGCCGAGGACAGGACGCACTCTGGCAAACCAATGACGTTACACCTCTGCAAGAAACGGGCGTGAGTGTGCGGTAGCGCGTGGTGGGGATGTCAAAGCGGTAAAAACAAGAGATTCTTGTGCTTTGTTGGCATCAACTAAAATCCTGCAAGGATATCTACGGCTTGTCTCTATTGCCTCATTTACAGCGGACGCTCTTAGCCATTCGTTTATGTTTTGCCGCTCTGCTGTCTAAGGTAAGTTCAGCATAGCCTGCTGGCACAAACCAAGTTAACGTTGACGTTATTGTTGTACAACCATTGATAGAAACTGGTATTTTTGCCGCGATTTTCTGAAATGCGCTGGTTGGTAACGACGAATCATATCGGCATCCCACCCTGTCAGCTGTTTTTGCACAATGTCATATTTCATTTGCTATTCATGTCGCAATGATTTCGTTTGATCGATATCTACCTACGCTCTTGATATGGCTTATTAGCGGATAGCCATCTGTCACGACATGGTATAGCTAGCAAGGTTGTTCCATAAGGTAACATTAGTCATGATGTGTTCTCTGCCGCAGTCCTTCGGTGGACAGTCACGGGATACCTATCGAGGCGATGATTAGACGTATTTTAACTTCAGGACACTGTTGTTGTCCATGCTTAATGCATGCTCTCTGAAATTAATTGTGTAGGCTATAGATAAATGCACAGTTTTTTTTTGATTCTGAAAATCAGATGTATTGGCATAATGCTGTCCTTTACGCTATGACAGGTCATTGGTGACTTCACCATAACGACGTCACCTTTGCAGATTGAACTTCTCAGAAAAGCTTCTGGACTCTTCAGTGGGCAAATGTTGAACAGTCGTCCTATTGTAGAGCGGTCATCTTATGCTTTGCCATTTTCTGATCTGTGCAAATGTGAAGTGGACTTCATAGTGAAACCATAACTGAAATCTGAAGCATCCTGGTTTGCCTATGAGGTCCAATGTCCCTTTAAAGGATGCAAGAAATAGGGTAAACCCTAAAACCACGAGTATATTTGCTCAGGTAGAATAGTAATCAGTGTGTGTTGAGTGGTTGCTTGTTTCAAGGCTCAGGGAGGTGGTGTGGTGTCTGCATAGGGTGTCTGTCTGTTTGTCACTGCAGCTTTTAACTTCAATGTCATTTGTGTACAAATGATTCGTCTGTCTGTTTATAAAAGGCCAGCCGGGTTATGGTTCTCTATAATTGTTGAAAAACCACAGATGCAAAATTTTTATTTTGTGACACAGGAAGATGAACCAGAAAACTGTGTGTGTGTGTGTGTGTGTGATACTGTTGCCTCAGTGGTGAAGTTCATAAGGCACATTCTTGCATCTCTCTCTCTCTCTCTCTCTCTCTCTCTCTCTCTCCCCTCTCTTGCTTCCCTTTCTCATCTCTCCTCTCACTATACTGTATTCCGGCAAACTGCATTGCGAGCCACATTAAAAATAGACAGCGTCGTCTTACTCATCCTTAAATAAGCCATGCTCAGAACCAGAACACAGTCAGCAGGGCATTGAAACATGAGGGCAACAGTTCTCACACCTTTTTTTCCCCTCCTTATAAAAATAAAACAGTGGCCTAAAAAACAACCAGGCAGAAACCCCCCCAGGCTGCAGTGCTAGGAAAACATGGGGGTATCCACACACTAGTACTGTATAGGCCTACTTGTTCACTAAGCTGAGCAAAACGAGCCAGTTGGTAACTTGGGCACATTTGACATTTGACTTGTATTTATTTTTATTTCAGTGAGATGAAAATGATGCTGTCTTGAAGCTATGTGTCTGTATGAGAGATAGTGTTCACACTAGTATGGGCTACTATTTCTCACCGTGATCCATCCAAGGGTCACATGTCCTGTGCAATCTTGACACTTTTTAAAGTCGTCTTCTTGTTTTGACAGCAATTTTCAGTTCACCCTTAAGGCCACATGCATCGTAGTCCTTCTTCAGCATATAGCTGAAAGGACATATTTTACCTCGAGAACTGCTGCCGCAGGCACATAGCAGAAGAAGAGAAATATGTCTGAATTGCATCCTTGTGCTGCATAAGCAGAAACTACAGTGTTACGTTATCTTTGTGCCTAGTTCTATACGTTATAGAACTAGGAGGCTGATTTTGTTGCATTTGTGTTACTGATGAGATTCAAGTATGTTTATTCGCACACTCCTCATAAAATGCAGATAATTTATTGCACAAGTAATATAAATATGCTGTGCAGCCTCTGAGACAGCGTGCACAAGGTAGGCTAATAACTTTTTTTAAACACACACACACATATATATATATATATATATATATATACACACACACACACACACTTATATATATATATGTATATAAGTGTATATATACAGTATAAGCATCTTACTAGCACGGTCAAGTGTAAAAACATTATTGCACTTGAAATAGACTATTGCATGCTATAAACTTTACTTGAAATGGGTAAGAACAGTAAATCTGCTTGTCATCGTTGAGATCTGTGCACTGTCCTGCAACAAAAGTGGCAGGCTCTGCTCTGTGCTTGGGCCCACCTGGGGCCGCCCAGACCGTCCTGGCACTGTCCCGTCGAACTGGAGAGATGACAGGGTTTCACTCCGTCCTGCACCCTGCAGCAACACCAGCTGTCACAGTGATGCTTTCAAACCTTCCTGTGATAACCTGATGATGTAGGCTCGTAGCATGTTTCCTGTAAAGGCTGCAGAGAGAGAGGGCCTTGTGTTAAACGTGTGAAAAAAAACTAAGCACTACGCCGCCTCGTCTGCACCCTTTGCATGCGTGTGTGTGTGTGTGTGTGTGTGTGTGTGTGTGTGTGTGTGTGTGTGTGTGTGTGTGTGTGTGTGTGTGTGTGTGTGTGTGTGTGTGTGTGTGTGTGTGTGTGTGTGTGTGTGTGTGTGTGTGTGTGTGTGTGTGTGTGTGTGTGTGTGTGTGTGTGTGTGTGTGTGTGTGTGTGTGTGTGTGAAGGCAGTAGCCACGTCACATGAATTAGCTGGGTTTCCTTGAAGCTGGGTTAGCTTGAAGCCCCTGTTCATGCATATTGCAGAATATTGACTAGCTGTAACTGCTTTACCTTGTGCTGTATTAAAATAGGTATGGTCATAATTGTAACTTTATGGCATCAAAAATAGAGAAAAGGTCACTGTTGCATTGATTGGCTTATGCTATTACATAGTAATATGAAGAGAAAAAAAATGGCACACTGTACACTCTTATGGTGCTACTGTATGGATTGACTGATATTAAGACACACACACAGTACAGTAATAATGAAAATCATGGTGAGCGCCGCTGTGATGTCATTTCAATCCTCGCCCTAATGTCCTTCCCGAGAGATATTTCTAGAACGCTAATGTGTCCACTCTCACACATAGCCTAAATGCCAACACAGTATTAGCTGCTTGAGCAGCAGAAAAGAGCTCGGGGCTGAAGTCTCTCCCAGCCGGGCCCGCGCTCACTCTGACTCATCCGCTAAAAGATGCAATTACTGGGGTCCTTGTTGCATCCTGTGATTTGAGCCTCTCCATTGCCTGATGCCCAAAGAAAAGACTGTTGCTATCTCAAGTGCCCAGAGCAGGGTTGTGCTAAACGTGTCCTAGGGCTGAAATGGTACAGTGGGAGTCAGGTCCCATATGAACTTGTGACACCTGGTACTGAACTGATGTAAGACATCTTTTGTCATAGTGGCCCAGGCATTCTGTAGACCAGTGGTCTTCTACAGGTAGCTTTGCGAGCTAGCATTAGCATAAGTCACTTACATGCTACTACTAATATAAAACATTGGTAGCTCTTGTCTGTGTTCATTTTGTTAAAGTAGCTCTCAGAGGAAAAATGGTTGGGGAGCCCTGCTGTAGACCTACTGGTATAGTGCACATGGTTTATTAAGTCATGGTGAACACATTTTATATAGACTCCTAAGGCCTATTCCCACCCGTCATTCAAGACGAAACCGTTGCAGAGAGGAGTTGCAGCAGTGTGAATTAAATGTTGCCAGCTGTTGCTAGCGGTTTAAAAATATTTAACATGTCAAATCACAGTTGCAAGGTTTTTACCTCAGAGCTACCTCAAGGAAACACGTTTTACCTCAGAGTATTTATGAAGTGTTCCTGCTCAGTCAGTCCATGTAAATACAGGTATCTGATATGGGCCACTTTGAAACGTAGATGTAAACAGGCAGTCAAAAAGATTGGAATAAAATATAGGCAAAATCAGAAGTATGTATAGTGTAGGCCTGCCAGTGTAAACGTAGCCTAAGACCCCATTGTTGACTGGCATGGTTGACAGTTGCTGGCTTTAAGCTTGTAATTTGATGGTCTGCCTAAAGGTGCTGGTGGATAGTGAAAGGATAGAGAATAGCAATTAACCGAATGAAACAATTTCTAGTAGAGCATGATTGTGGACAACACATTTAACTAAAGAATTTATCAAGTGATTTATCATTTACTTTATTGTTATTTATTGGCCTTAAGTATTTAGTGAAATAAGTCAGATAATTTAATGTTTTGTCATTAATAATGCTTCAAATCTAATTAACATTGGGCTTAATCACTGTGCGACCTTCATAAATTAATTGGGGAGGACATTGACTTTGGTCTGCTAAAACTGTCACAGATGGGTTTAGGTACCTGATCTGAGGCATTTGAAACTTAAACTTTTTTTTTTAAAGAAAATGAATCAAATTAAATGCCTTGTGCCACAGCTTTTGTTTTGTGTCATTGAAGTTTTGATCCTGGTGGTGAGATGCAGCATTTATTTTTGGAAATATCATGGCAAGGTAATTGCCATGATTCATCAGACTGACTTCTGTGACATTTTCAATTGGAGGGGTTAATGAGAAATGGCGAACCCTGTCTGCCGATGCAGCACACATGATGATAACAATAATTGCCTTGTGTCTACTCCTGCAGGAATTATGTAATTAGTATTTCCATAAACAAAATCTTTCTGGATCTAGGCCTGTTTCTGGGCTCATTAAACTGGAGAGTGATGTAGGGGTTGAGGATGGAGAGGCTCACAGATCCTTCTCCATAGTCTGGTGTTTCATGTGTCAACCTTTTGATGTGAAGTCATCTATTGAGCCTCATGTGAGTATGTACTGTATGTACAGTAGGCTAGGATGTGTATGTTTGTATGTGCTGGGGTGTTTGTTGAATCATTTGCATTGCTAGCCTATGTTGGTCTGCGGCCTTCTAAAAACCTTCAACTTTTTCACTAAGAACCACAGTTCAAAAATGATAGATCATTTCGGATGCTCTCTCTCTCTGATCATCCTGAGAGAGATCATCCCCCCACCCCGGCTGCATTTGAAACTCTTGAACGTGCATCTTGTCAGTGAATGGCTGGGAGTGTGTTACATGTATGTTTCATGGTCCAGGCTGCACCAGGCTGTTTTTGTTGCCGTTTTGGAGCCTGGGCTGCCTACAGAGGCCACGTTTTTTTACAGTGTATTCAGGGGACAGGCAGCTATTGGATGGTGAGGAGGTGTTTGCTGTTTGTGACAGAAAATGTTTCTGCTTAGAAACCACGTACGTACTGTAACATGGCTTAGAGCACCGTCCTTTAAATGATTGTGATCTTATTATTGACCAAAGTAATTATGATTATGATTTTTTTCCATAATGGAGCAGCTCTAGCAGGTGAGCCAATGTTTAAAAGCTCCCTCTGTTTCATCTTTAATTTGCTCAATAAGGCTTTCAGGAAAGCACGCCGTAGGTATGCTCTCCACACTTAAAATCCCCTGTGTGACCTTGATAATGTCTTGACCTTTGGGTCCCGGCTTTATGTCCCTTGTCCGTTCACACCCCTGGGGTGCCGAGAGGGCTAATTGACCTCTTTTGTCATCCCTGCCACCTTCCCTCGCTCACTCTCATCGCCAGTCCCCGAGGAGACGCAATGATGCCGCTGCCATCAGGAATTATGTTCATCCCCGGCTGTTCTTTAATCAAAATCTGTTCTCGCTCCATATTAGACCCTCCACTGCCTCTCTTCCACACGTGACCTTAATAGCCCTCCATCAGGACCCTCTCTGGGCTCTTCTCATTCGTCTTTTTATCTATCCTCCCTTCCTTCCTTCCTTCCTTCCTTCCTATAGATCAGTGGGAACGAGCCGGAGGATCGAGGAGAGTGGTTGAGAAGGGGCCTATTTGTGTTTTTCTTGCCTGTCATTTGGTAGGAAAAAAAATATTGTGAGTGACCTGTAAGAGCAGTAGTTGATGGGTTTTTTTCACATGCTAATAAGTAGCCTACATCCCCATGCAGTTTGAGGGAGAAGTATGGACCTGACCTTAATGGGTCAGGCTGATGAAAGGTTTGAGGTTTTGACTTTATCATGCTCAATGTATTGGAACAGATAGATGGTAGCCCAAAACATCTTGCATCAGAGGTCTGTATGCCACAGCTGTTAATGATAATGGGGACCGAAAATATTAGTGGTGTTTCAGGTCATTTCATAAGAAATAGACTCAGCGTTGTGGGTTTTGTTTGTAAAAAAAATTGGAAAGGGGTACATTTGACCTCCCTCTGAAGTGTGTGTGTGTGGGTGTGTGTGTCTTGGCGAGGTCACGGACGAGGTTGTGGCCTCCGCCCCTTGACCATTCCCAAATCTGTGGCTCTGGCGTCAGCGTTTTGCGACGCTGCCCTGTCTCTGGTTATTGAATCTCCGTGGCCTCTGGCTTGCTTGCTGCTCGGGGACTGACAGCGGGCATTAGCATCCCCAGTAATTGACCGGCTGCTTTAAACTGCCCAGCTGGTCGTGAGGCGAGTGCAAGACACTTGGCAGATGCCTGCAGCAGCAGCAGCAGCCACTACCACCTCACCCGCCCGCCCCGGCTTCCCCTGGCTCCCGTCCGAAGGGTTAATCATTAGTGTTTATCTCTCGGCCTCTGCACAGGAAGTCCTGCAGGGCTGGACATGACTTTGGCCCTATGTGACCATGGTATGTGTGGGGACAGTGGTATATGTGTAGGGTATATGTATGGGAACAGTGGTATTTTGGGACAGTCACAGGGGTATATGTAAGGAAACGGTGGTATTTATGGGGACAGTGGTATATGTGTGGGACAGGGGTATATGTGTGGGACAGGGGTATATGTATGGGGACAGGGGCATATGTATTCATCCGAGCATCTATAATGGAAGTGTGGAGAGGGGACTTGATAACCCAAGCTGGCCTATTAAGAAAATGTCCCCATAGTGAAGTGTATGTTTTGAACAATTTGCATTTTATAGCTTTAGTTGCATCTGCACTACCAGAAATGTAGAAGATGCTGATAGTCAATTTCGGGTCATTTTTATTTCCCTTGTGTTGTTTCTTTTGAAGAGTCTCATTCTCATGCATAGAGTTTCGCACCACTGCCACCTCATCCATTTCCATGTCGGCTGTTTTTTGTGATGGACCATTTGGCCCCATTCATTCCGCTTTCCGTGATGGGTCACTGAGCAGCCCCCTCAAGGACACCATGAAGCTAGCTACTAGGCTCGAGCAGGCTGCCTTATAGTCACTTAAGACCGACACATACTGTACTACACACACACACACACACACACACACACACACACTATAGGCGATGTGTCCTCCTACCTGACCTAACTCTGAGAAGCCAGGTACACAGCAGTCACGTAAATCTCTCTCAGCTTGCAACTAAGACGTGCTGCTGCTGGCCTGCTCGTTGCACTGGTGCGCAACACTGCTACTACTGCCGCTGCTACTGCTACTGCTGCTTCCTCTGCTGCTTCAGTGGGTGTTCTCTCTCTCTCTCTCTCTCTCTCTCTCTCTCTCTCTCTCTCCCTCTCTCTCCCTCTCTCTCCCTCTCTCTCCCTCTCTCTCCCTCTCTGTCTCCAGCTCCAGGCTATGGGGGCCACAGCGAGGCGTGCACTGATCCAACCAGAAGGGCGAAACTGAGATGAACATTATAGTCTCTCTCTCTCTCCCCGATGGTCGAGTAGTGTAGGGCACTGCCTGCGCTGACATTTCCGTGTCGGTTGTGTTTTCCAGGGTTTAGTGTCGGAAGCGCAGAGCATGCTGGTTGGTGGTGGTGCTGTGTGTGTGTGACCCAGAGGGGTTAAAGGCGGCTGGTCAGTTGGACTGAACTCGAAGTTGGAGGTCTTTTCGCTCGTGATGAGCTTGCGTGCTTTCTACTCGCACGCAGTGAATGTCACTCACGAGGCAAATTAGCCGGCGGTGTTGCCAGAGAATATTCCAGAAAGGTTATCCTAATGATACAGGCAAGCCTGGAGTGGGCACCCGCACATTGGGTGCCTCTCAACTTCTCTCCTCTCCTTGATCCTCGATGCTCGGTCCTCCAGGCTTGTTCCCACTGATCTTTAACTTAACACTGGATAGACTATCCCACTGTTGCCACCCCATCATTCTTTATCTAGATCAGTGGGACCGAGGAAGGAAGGGAGGATGTATAAAAAGACAAATGAGAGGCACTGTGCTTGAGTCGCCCCTCTGACTGGACTAGTGGTTCCATCCCGACTGCCCCCCCCCCCAGCTGATGAATTTAAGCTCTTTGCTCAGATGTCATGACTTTGTTCTCGATTGATTCTAGCACTAAAGCAGAATAGGTCTATTTACAGGAGATACGGTATCCTGGTTAATATGAGGGATTGGCCTACTCACATTTCACGGCAGCGATTTTTATCCCTGACAACCATGGAATAGGAAAAAGGTCAAATCATTCTTTATTCTTTATCATTATATATTTTTCATGTAAATTTTAAGTCTGTGAAAAGCGATCTCTAAGGATAAAATTCATGCTAAAGTGCCGTTTAAATGTTCAGTTGGTAGCCATTGCAGTAACAGTTTTTAGTATGTGTGTCTTGGTTCAAGCTCTCCAGATATCACTCTTGGAGAACTGTCCCAGGCATGCATGCATTCTGTCTGTGTCATTACAAAACGTATCCACATGCTTTCTGTTCCCAAAAGCTGTTACTGCCTGGGTTATTTTATCATTTCTTCCTTTACCCCCACTAACCATCCCCTGCTCATCTGCTCTAAGTCATTTGCACTGAATCACTAGCTAGCGTAGCAGGCTTAAATTGGCATTGATGGATGGAGTGGCATTCACTTTAGGGGAAAAAAAATGACCGATACGGCTGACCGTGCCTCACGCTAACCGATTCACCTCCGATCTGGGACTCTATGGGCTGGCTGTGGTCCTGACCTGAACTGGACCTGTTTCATCGTCTGTGTGAGCTCTCTCTCCGGCTCTCTGGATGCACCACGGCTCCCTTGTGTGCAGTGAACGGAAGGAGCCGCCACTCGAGGCATTAATGTGCTCTAAACAGCCACTGGTTGTGCATCAGCGCTGCGCTTTTAATGCCTTTAATTGTCACGCTTAATTTAGAGCAGCCCGGCCTCCGCGTCGTCGGCTGCCGGCTCAGGTACGGAGTCATGACTCAGCGCTTTTTAAGGTGAGGCCGGCGAAATCCTGCGGCCCTGCGATCCTCCATGAATTTTGAATGAGAAATGTGACTGGCTTCATGGAACGAACGGCTGCCGAAGTGTATTAGATTCCTCCATATAAAAAGCTCCCTCCTCCTGGAACACGCCGCTATTTTATCCCCATCCCTGTCCTGGGATCAGACGCAGGCGCGTCTTCCTTTGCTTTGCAACGCATGTATTACCTTTCTGCACAGGCAGGCAGAATTCGGTGTGTGCTCTAGCCTTGCCTTGACATTTTGGAATGTTTTCAGTCGGATTGTTCGGGGGATTGAGCATTCCGCATGTTCTGTCAGTCACGTGCACTCTAGAACCCCACTGAGGTTCCTTTCAAAGGCCTGGCCAGGCTTGGAATGGAGTGGAATAGAGGAGAGGAAAGGTCAAGGCTCTGGGGCCTATGTGCCTGTGCACCGGGCGCCCAGTGGGACTCTCAGCCAGGACGCTCTCCACTCTTTCATCCGGCCCCTGTGTGACAGGTAGAGCTGGAGATTGGGGTCAGCCTCCTCAGATCGGGCCACGGATGGGTCCTTTGGAAAGAATCACAGTGTACTGTTGCAGAGGTGGGGGAGGGGTGTGTGTGTGTGTGTGTGTGTTTGTGTGTGTGTGTGTGTATGCGTCTGTATGTAGTATATCTAACTCAGTAGTTAGTTATTTCCACGCTTCATGTTCTACCACAATCCAGTTTTTAGTGTGTGTGTGTGTGTGTGTGTGTGTGTGTGTGTGTGTGTGTGTGTAGTATATCTAGCTCAGTAGATATTTCCACGCTTCATGTTCTACCACTTCAACCCAGTTTTTAGTGTGTGTGTGTGTGTGTGTGTGTGTGTGTGTGTGTGTGTGTGTGTGTGTGTGTGTGTGTGTGTGTGTGTGTGTGTGTGTGTGTGTGTGTGTGTGTGTATGTAGTATATCTAGCTCAGTAGATATTTCCACGCTTCATGTTCTACCACTTCAACCCAGTTTTTAGTGTGTGTGTGTGTGTGTGTGTGTGTGTGTGTGTGTGTGTGTGTGTGTGTGTGTGTGTGTGTGTGTGTGTGTGTGTGTGTGTGTGTGTGTGTGTGTGTTCGCATATTGTGGTGGGTTGAATGGGGTTCAGATTCAGCTATTGGGAGGGGGGTTGTTGGTAATATGGAGCGAGCGTTTTTTCTTGGGAGGATGACGTGCTTGTGGTAAAAGTATTACACAAAGACCGAGTGGACCCAAGTTATGAGTACGCAGTAAAACCTGTCCATTCGTCTGCTGCTTTATGTGCTGCCAGGAAAGTCTCTGTTCACGGTTTGGATTGGTTTCTGAGTCCCCCCAACCCTCCCCCCATTGGATGGAGAGGGGGGGATAGAAACAGACTGCTTTTCATGGATCCTGAAAGTGCGTACACACACACACACACACACACACACACATACACACAATCCTGTCACTGCACACTGTCCCATGCGGAGAAGTGCTTGGCTGGCATTGGCTGGCATGGGCTTCGATTCTGAACCATCCTGTTCAACACCCTCCACCCCACACACACACACACACACACACACACACACACACACACACACACACACACACACTCTGTTCTCACCCTACTCCACCCTGTCTTATATCTACATGCCAACTCCCCACTGACTGTGCTAAGTCTGTCTGTGTGTGTGTGTGTCTGTGTCTGTGTGTTTGTGTCTGTGTGTCCTGCTCTGCTCTGAGAATTTCAGTGATTCTACAGGCTCTCTGACAGTCACCACACATTTCTCCCTTTCTTTCTCTCTGATGCTTTCCATCGCCTTTCTTTCCTGTTTGTCTTCCGCCCGCCTTCTTGCTTGCTTCCACATCCCTGCACCTCTCTCTCTCTCTCTCTCTATCTTCTATCTCTGTCTCTCTCCCTCTCTCTCTCTCCCTCTCTCTCACTGTCTCTCTCTGTCATTTACACATGTAGAGTCCTCCTTTCAGGCACACACACACATACACGCACACACACACACACGAACACACACACACACACACATATACATACACAGACACACATATACATACACAGACGCGAGGAGGCTGTCAGTGCAGAGCACATGCTCATTGAGTGCTCCCGTCTCGCACCCCTCCCTCTCTCTCTATCTCTCTCTCTCTCTCTCTCTCTCTTCTCCTCCTCCTCCTCCTCCTCCTCCTCCTCTCTTTCTCTCCATTCCTTCTCCCTCCCTCTCCCTCCGTCTCCCTCTCTCTCTCTCTGCGTGCGCTGGCGGGAGTGTGGCTGCAGGCTGGCTCTGGTCTCCTCTCCTCTCCTCCGGGCGAGCTCCAGGACAGGACAGGACAGGACAGGCAGGCAACGCTGCAGAGGCGGCCAGGCAGCGGAGCGCCGAGGTGGGTAGCGCTGCTCCGTCCGCTCCCCGTCCACCACCTCCACCTCCACCATCGCATCGCGCCGCTCCAGCTCCATGCAATGGCTACAGCCAGCTCCATCGCTATCGCTTCAGATCGATCGCTCTCTCTCTCTCTCTCTCTCTCTCTCTCTCTCTCTCTGTCTCTCATTCTTGTTTTTCTTTACACATCGGGTTCAGTCTGCAGAGCTGGGTTAGTGTACCTGGGGCTGCAGTGTGTGTGTGTGTGTGTGTGTGTGTGCCAAGGAAGCAGGGAGCGGATGCCTAGCGGTTTTGTAGCGCTAGTGAGCATTACCTCAGCTGGTTTACCTCTGCCTCTCCCTCTCTCTATTTCTCTCTCTCTCTCTCTCTCTGCCTCTCTCTTCCTCTGCTCCACATTCCGTTTTCCCTTTCTCATTCTCCCCCTCCGACTCCCCCCCCCCCCCCATGTCTCTCCCTCCTCTTTTCTGGCTGTGTGTGTGTGTGTGTGTGTGTGTGTGTGTGTGTGTGTGTAGCTGGCTGCTGCAGCTGCGGTGCGGTGCGGTTCTTGCCGTCTGTGCATACTCCATCACACAGGGGATGTTTGAGTCCGGCTCTCTCCGTGTCTGCCATGTTTAATGCATGCTCTGTCCTCCTACATTCAGATGAGGGACTGAGACAGAGGGAGAGAGGGAGGGAGGGATGGAGGGAGAGAGAGAGGGAGGGATAGAGGGATAGAGAGGGTGAAGGAGGAAAGAGAGAAATCACACTGAATAGCTGCAGTGCTGATGTTCAGGGGGAATCAGATTAGAACTCTGAGTTCCTCTCCTGTTTCACCCCCCTCCCTCTCTCCCTCTCTCCCTCTCTTCCTCTCTCCCTCTCTCTTTCTTTCGTTCTCTGCCTTCTATGCCTGTCTAGATTTTTCTTTTCTTCTCTCTCTCTCTCTCTCCCTCTCTCTGTCTCTCTCTCTCTCTCTCTCTCTCTCCCTCTCTCTGTCTCTCTCTGTCTCTCCTTACCTGCTACTGCTACCGCTGCTGATGCTGCTGCAGATTCCATCTGTTGCAGACAGCACCGACTTTTACGCAACCCTCTTCTCTACCTTTTCTGATGACACACACACACACACACACACACACACACACACACACACACACACACACACACACAGTCCCCACCACCCTAATGCTTTCCCTCCTGCTGGTCTGAGTATGAACTAGTGCAGGTATGCAAAGGGCGTTTGTTATGAATATTTTAGGAATCTGTTCTGTTGGCTTTCCAGTGCCAAGCAAGATTCTGCAGTGGTAGCACACAGTCGTCGAGGAGGAGATCAGTGTGTGTGTGTGTGTGTGTGTGTGTGTGTGTGTGTGTGTGTGTGTGGAGGTAGCAGTAGCAGTAGCAGTAGCAGGACTGCCTCTGGGCTCTGGTCCAAAGCTGGGCGGGTAGTCGGGGAGTGTGTGAGGGAAGCTCGGGTGCAGAGGGTCTGGTTTGGTGCAGTGAGACGTTAGCTCCAGAGAGGAGGAGAACGAGGGATGTGGATTCGGGGTGGAGGGGGGGGGGGGGGGGGGGGTTGCATGATGTACTGCTTCTGAGGAGAGGAGAGGAGGAGGAGGAGAAAGTAGATGAGAAGACAGGAGGGGAGGATGAGGGAGGACAGGAGGAAAGAAAACGAGTGCATATCAGAGAGGGGAAGAGAACGGAGAGATGAGAAGAGATGGGGGAAGATAGGAAAACACACACACACACACACACACACACACACACAGAGTAGGACCCAGCTGCTGAGAGAGGAGCCTGCGTAGCCACGGCAACATCCATCACGTGTGGGGGACGGCGTGGTCATGTCTTTATTGACTGACGCGTGTGTGGTGATTATGAAGGGGGTCATATGTGGCGGTCATAAATACACCTCGGCTGTTAGCTTTAGTGGGCTAGTGAAGAGAAACCCTCACAGGGCAACCGTATTGCTTTGAATGCCTTTTTAGTAGCAGGAGTCAGCCGTTAAAATGGCTAATTATGCTAACCGGTCCCAAGGCGGTTTATAGAAATGTGCCAACAGGATATGGTTATTTTAAGAATAACCCTTATCCGTTTGAACATGTGCATGCTTTATCTTTCTACACACAGGTATGTGTAATATGTGGCAAACAGCAAAGGCTGTGCTCTGCCTGCCAGGCTTAAGACTGACAGCTGTCAGTCAGCTGTGATGTATTGATGTACTGTATATGAAGCCTAAGGGCATACCATGGATGTCAGTAGAAGACCAGAGCATGTGAAAACCCAGTGATGTTGGTGAATAATGAACGTGGGTGAATTTATAAGCTTCTAGAAAACTTTGGATGGTTCTCGTTGATGAACCCATTCTAAGGGCAAAGCAAAATCCTTGTTCTTCCTAATAGGCCCACAGTGACCATTACATTACATGGTCATGCCATAGGTGACCTACATACATGTTTTAGTCATATTACCAAATGTCTCCCATTCCATGTACAACCTGTATAACTCTAGCATAACTTGCAGCAGTAGTTAGTTTATTGGATAAGCGTAACATTTGGTGTATATTTGCTTACCACAGGGATTGCATCATTAAGATAGTAATCAGTTGGTTAGATAAGGCTACACTTACTTGGCTGGTAGCTGGTAGTGTTAACATTCAGCTTTACTAAATGCTAACTAGCTGGGTATACATCTGCTAACTAGCTGGCTGTATCTGTACTGTATATGCAGTGCTAAAAATGTGCTAAAATATTTAGCATAACCTTTAAGATTTTAGGGGATCTAAATGTATGTGTTGTTGAGTTAAGGCATAGGTGATGATGCTGTGAGCTGTGAACACGGTCATTGACAACAGTTGTCAGTGATCTTTCTGTTAGCCTAATTTCTGTTAATTAATCAGTAATAGAGAAAGCCTTTACGTCCCTTTCACACACACAGATAATTCCCATTCCAACATTACCCTGTGACTCTTGTTTACCCTAGAGATTCAGAAGCACTATAAAGGGTTTTCTTTTACCTTTATAGGTGTAACAGCACCACTGGTTTCTATTGAATAATGTATCTCCATTACCATTTCAACGACCTGGCAGCAATTTACAGCCATGCTATTTCCTTCTTCATAGTACCACATCCCTCACATCCCAGCATCCTCTTGGACACTCGCTATCACACAGCCAACAATGGCCATCGCCATGACACCTCAGTATTCAGAAAACGGTTTTCTAATTCCGGCGAAGCTGCATTGTGTCGATTTTAAGGTGACGGTTGACTGTGCTTGACACATCATAATGCATAGATTAGAAACAAATAAAAGTTTGTTTTTATATCATTTATGTATTATTCAGAATATCCATATTGAGGGCAGAATTGTCAACATTTCGAAAAGAAATATAAGTTGAAGCATACCTGTATTCTAGTTATCGTACTGAGAATGCGCAAAGTTATAATGTAAACAGAAATTCCGGTTTAAGGAATAAGGTGGATACACCTGACTCTCAGCAACACAGTGCATAACAGCTCCTCAGAGTTCCGTTGCGTTGTCTGTTGCTACCTCTGAAGATTCGGAATACAGGGTGATGGAGATGCTGAGCTTCCATGTTGGAAGTCTCAACTACAGAGGGTTTCATCATCTACAAAGGGAGGCGAGCCCTGCTTCTTTTCTTGTCGTTCAGAATTCGCTCACAGGTAATTTTGGTTTCATCAGGTGTGCGTGTGATCCATTTCAAAGCGCCCTGTGCTGCTGCTGTGTGTTCTGTGGCCTCCTCAGAAGAAGTGACACGTTTTGGAATGGTGCGGTTCCTCAGAGAGAACTTCTTAAGTCTTCTGTCTAATCATCCTGTCTGCAGTCATTACCTTTGTGCCACGCCACACGTGACACACACACACACACACACACACACACTCACACATATACTGTATACACACACATATATACACATATGCACACACGCACATACAGTACACATGCATACACATACACATATGCACACATACACATGTACTTGGAGAGGAAAGCATACTCCCACATGTGTCTGGTACACTAGGTATTTATCACACCTGTCTGTAAAATAGGAGACTGTATGTGCCATGTGTCTACACGATTATGGTAGCACATAGGGCTGGGCGATGTGGCCTAAAAATAAATTCATAAACACAAGTGTGTGTGTGTGTGTGTGTGTGTGTGTGTGTGTGTGTGTGTGTGTGTGGTCCTCTCCTCCTACAGCAGGGCCCCTCTGGTGCTCTAAGCTCCACTCCACCTGTCCTCCATGGTACCGCTGACTCACTCGTGTTAGAACAGTGAGTGTATGTCACAGGAAGGCCACGGCTCTCCGTCTCTCTCTCTCACACTCACACTCACACTCACACACATACACACACACACACACACACACACACACACAGCTCCAAACTACACTCTCTCTCTCTCTCTGTGTGTGTGTGTGTGTGTGTGTGTGTGTGTGTGTGTGTTTGTGTGTGTGAAATTCGTTAAAGCCTGACCTACATTCTGCCGTTTGTGTCCCTCCTCAGCAGCATGCTAATGATGTATGTTTGTGTGAGTATGAGTCCTTTTGCGCATCTCTCTGTGTGCGCCAGTGTGTGTGTGGTGATTAGGGATGTAACGATTACCGGTGTGACGGTAAACCATGATAAAAATATTGACGATAACAATTACCGTGTTCATTTGGAATATCATTATTATCACGGTTGATACTACGGTGTGGTAACCGCGTGTTTAATTCCTCCCAGCTTCATCCGAGCCTGCTTTTGACACAAGCTGAAGGCTACTATGAAACAAAACTTTACCTTACTAATTCTGTTGTCTAATTGATGGATTTAACCATGATTCGCATAAGGCTACACCTGCTTTTAAAGGGCGCAACATTTTCACCCCAAAACGTGCGCTGTATCATGTAGCCACTCTGCGTCTTTTTATGTAGGCCTACACGTTCACATTAAATCTAGGCTATTCCACTAACGTTATCAGGAGAATGCCGTGAAGTTTTATGTTGAGCGCTGGGTGTCACTTATTGGATATAACAAATATACCAAACTCCAAATCATAAGTTAAGCTAAGCAGCCAACATTTCCAACCAAGGAAAAAGTGAGCACAATGCCACGGTAACCTACTGTACCTACAGTAGGCCATAGAATTTAGTTCATTTAGGCCTACTGTAGTGTTTAGTTCAATTTCCGAAAAAAGCTACACAGCCTATTGGCAAACTTTTACATCTTGAGAGAGTTCCATCAAGGTAACTATCCCGTTAGCTCACGCGTCATGTCTAGTAATGTACAGTAGCCTAGTGCTCACCAAAATCATAGAAGTTAGCATATCTTTTCTATGATCCCAGCAATATTTTCTTTGACTTGTTTTTTTTTTGAACATTCATTTTATTCTGTGAAAACGGATATCCTTGAACTATGTATGACTACTTTCCTAAAACCGAATGAAGGTTAATATAATTAGCCTACTTCACGTATCTCTTAAAGTGACAGGCTCTCAATTAGACCTACACAACATTAAAGTCATTAAAGACAAGTGTAATAGTTTAAAAATCAATATGAAGTATTCAAATTACTGAATATTTTTAGCTATAAGTAATTATGCAGATCCTAACATATTCTAAACTATTAGGAAAATATATAAAGTTTATGAATTCAAAATATGCAAAAGAAACAAGACAAGCCATTTTCTGTATGTGTGGAGGGTTGAGCAGAGACTAGGATTGCCACTGCTGTGAATGATCAGTATCCTGCTGAAGGCAACAAGGGTTTGCCTATATTTTTAATGTAATAAACACTGTCACACTTTTCAAACTAAAATATTTCAGCTTGTCTACACCCATCAGCGCTTTCTTAACATATTGTACACACAATTTTTAAAATACCGCGATAATACCGAAAACCGTGATCATTTTGGTCACTATAACCGTGGGGTTAAATTTTCATACCGTTACATCCCTAGTGGTGATTTATACATCTGTGTGTGTGAGTGTACTGACAGTGCTTAACAACTCTGTGTGTGTGTGTGTGTTAGTGTGTATTTATACTTATGGATGCATGTCTGTGTTGTGCTTACAGCTGTCTCTGTGTGTGTGTGTGTGTGTGTGTGTGTGTGTGTGTGTGTGTGTGTGTGTGTGTGTGTGTGTGTGTGTTAAAAAAAAAGAAGAAATTCCCTCTCTTCTGCAGGTTTACTGCAGTGTGACCGTGTTATTCTCCTCTCCTCTCCTCTCCTCTCCTAGCTATCCATTTGAAGGCTCTGTCTGATGGCTCTGTGGGGACCTGCATAGAGGACTACTGCTAAGCACTTAAGGCCCCCACAATCTACTTCACAGCTTTTCATTCCTCCAGTTAGGTGTGTGTGGATGCAGCTAACTTTAGAAGGCTGAAGAATAAGAATGCATGTGTGTGTGTGTGTGTGTGTGTGTGTGTTAATGTACCTCATGCTGAGATTGTGTGTGTGCTTTCCCCCCAGTCCCTCTCTCTCCCTCTGTCATGACTGCTCTAAATGCTCTTTTTGTCTGCCTTTGTCTCCTGTCAATTTTCTTTGTATCGATCTCTCCTCCACCTCAGTCATCACAAGTCTCTCTCTCTCTCTCTCTCTCTCTCTCTCTCTCTCCTTCTCTAACTCTCTCCCTCCTCCTATAACTCAGCAGGTGCTGAACTGAACTCCTCTGTTATCTGTCCCTGGCTCTGAGTGTTCAAAGTGGAGGCCACTATTCGATTGCTGTTGCAAACCAGATTGGACCCAGAGCCTGAATTAGAATTCCGAGTCTGGTCAGCTAGTTTCTAGCACTGCAGTCATGTCATTTGAGCCCGGAGAGATGGAGTGGACACACTGGACACAGAGCACAGAGCCGCCCCTCTCTGTTTTGCTCGTCCTTCTCTTAGCCGCTAGCGTTGTTAGCGCGCTACGCTAGCTAGCAGGTGCTGTGTCGAGGGCCCCGGCGTATGCTACGGTCACACCCAGCTAGCGCTGCTGCTGCTGCTGCTGCTGCAATGCAGAGAGAGGATGGAGAGGGAGGGTTGGAGCACATCAGATGGGGACACAGTGAAGCAGCGTATGAAAAGCATTAGTGAAGTGCATCACTTACAGCACTTAAGATTGATTAGCAGAAGGTTCGTGGGTTTGTTAACTTGATGATTTGAACGATGTTAGTGGACATGCACATCTTAAACACACAAACAAGCTGCATACTTTAGTCTGCAGTGTTGTCTGAGGCAAGATCCTGTTTGGTGAGGAAGTGAATCTGTCTTTGGATAATGACCCTGACGGGAGGTGGCCCAGTGGTGCTTTTGCTGATTTGCGTTTGCTGACTTTGGGTTTTGGCTGTTCTCTTTCCTCTGATGATGACACTCTCTCTAAGACATTGCGTTAGAAGCCCCAGTTTAGTAGCGTTAGCCACAGCCGTGGTCTATCATCTGTGTGTGTGTGTGTGTGTGTGTGTTCTACTTTTGTATGAGGATTGTGTGTCTGTGTGTTTGTGTGTGTGTGTGTGTGTGTGTGTGTGTGTGTGTGTGTGTGTGTGTGTTTTACCTTTGCATGAGCATATTCATGGTTACACGTGAATGGTATGCATGTAGGTCTCTGTGTGAGAGTAAGTGTGTGCAGAGTTGTGAGTGGGTTCTGTGTCTAAGTGTGAGTATGTTTGTGTTATGATTCTTATGTCTGTCCTGGGTATGGGTGTGGGGGTGTGTTTGTGTGTTTTAGGGAGTGCATGGTTGTATGGGAGTGTGTACATGCCTGTGTGTGTGTATTGATTCTTTGCATGTTTGCAAGGATTGACTTGAGGGTGTACAGGCAAGCAATAGGTCCCACCCACACATGGAACAAACACACCAAACACACAGCACCATGAGATGCACAAATACACACACACACACACACACACACACACACACACACAGACACACACACACACACACACACACACACGTGCACAAGCGTGCATGTTGGCAGACAGACACAGTCACAACAGCACACTCATGACAAACATGCATGGCATCAGTCACTGACACTCTGAGATGGAATCAACATAGAAAACACACGGACACACACACACACACACACACTGCAGGTTGATTGACTACTGCTCTGCCTCAGTCTCATGAATCTCTGTGTGGGCTGTGAGGATGGACCATATATCTTCTGAATGTCTCAGTGAGTGGCTCTGTCAAGGCTTTAATATGCTGACGTGTGTGTGTGTGTGTGTGTGTGTGTGTGTGTATGTGTTGTCTACATTTGTAAAGTTTGGGGGTGGAGGTTAATACTACATCAGGCTGTTTTAAAAAGACATTTATAAATGTGGCCGATGATTTAATCCAATGTGTGTTGCAGTACAATGAGCTAGGCTAGGAGCTGAGGTTAATAGAAGATGGGAGCAGCTCCGATATGGGATATGCGCTCTGCATTACTTCTCATTCCTCCCCCTGCATCCTCTGCTGTGTTGATGTTCTCGTCACATGATCCTGTAGGACGTGCATTGTGTGCAGAGACCTCTAATGTGACAATTTCTGCTCTTATCCATGTGGAGATCAACCAAAGGGAGAACAAGCAAAACAAAATTCTTAAGTGATATCCCATGTATGTTTCTTTATTTAGCTTACTTATGGAGTGGGTGTTTTACGGTTATCAGTGTGTTTTGCGTCTTGGGAATCAAACCCATGATCCTGAGGTTGCCAGTTTGTAGCTGCAGAAATAAAACATGTTCACTTTGTGTACAGCAAAGCTGTATAGATTTTCTGTTGGCTAGTTGTAAAACATGCGGTATATTTCAGCAAGGCTTGGCCGTGTGTTCTTGAAGCGGTTCACCTTAATTCACCTCATGTGTATGTGAACCGGAATGGCTGGTCTGAAAGAGGCCTTTCATACTGTCTGCCGGATCTTCTGAGCTCTGGTGTTTCTACTGAAAGGTGGTTAGTTTGTCATGTAATACTTGTAGATGGTGTACTGTACATGAAATTAGCTCTAGTTTAGGAGATGTAACTGTTAACAGGGTTTTGTGTACATGTTCAACCAACCAACTACTTACTTGATGGTGTGTGGTGGTGATGAGGATGATGTCAATGATGTCCTGTTCAAGAACTGGGAGTCATGTGTTTGAAATTCAGGAGTAACTCTCGAGGAACTTTACTTTGTAACTATTTGTAGTACAGTATGTAGGTCTAAGTGTAGTGTAAGTATAAAGGAGAGAGAAAAAAAAAATCTTCTACTGAAGCCTCAAATGGTCGTGATGGTAAACAGCATGGGTAGCGACTGCCCTACATTTCCTTCATACGTGGGTGGTATTGCTGACCCAGTACTTTCAGTCAGTTATCCCTGTAGCTTTCCTCAGGTACCTCCTGTTCCTGATTTAGCAGCGCAGCAGATGGGGATGAGGAGCTAACTCTAGCGCCTAGCGTCCCCATGGGTCTGCACCAGGGAGAGAGGAGCTAACGCTAGCGCTTAACGTCCCCATGGGTCTGCACCAGGGAGAGAGGAGCTAACGCTAGCGCCTCCATGGTTCTGCACTGGGAGAGAGGAGCTAGCGCCTAACGTCCCCATGGCTCTGCACCGGGAGAGAGGCGCTAGCGCTAGCGCCCCCATGGCTCTGCACTGGGAGAGAGGAGCTAACACTAGCGCCTAGCGTCCCCATGGCTCTGCGCTGAGGAGAGAGGAGCTAACAGTAGCACCACAGAGGGAGGAGCTAACCGTAGCGCCTAGCGGCCCTGTGAGCTTGCACCAGGGAGGGAAGCCACTGTAGAGCCCCAGGAGGAACAGTGAGATTCTGTGGCAGAGTGTCCCTTATGGCTATTCAATTATGAAAACTACAGATACAAGATACAAACTACACATCAGTAAAATGATGGTAAGAAGGGTGCAGGGCAATGTTGGCCTGGAAATAACGTCACCGTTACTCACAACAGGTTACAGGTTACCAAGTCTGTTTAATAGTACTATGCACTTTTTTAAGAAATGAAGAAAAAAAAAAGATGAGCGGCAAACATCTAGGCCCTGTAGTGTGATGTCACAAGCCACTGCTCGCTTTCCAGTCGTGAGGTGACGTGACGTGACGTGGCGGTGTGACGGGTCAGTCCTTCCTGTTCCTGTGTAAGGGCAGGTCCTGCATGGGCTCGGTGCTCTGCTCCCTCTCACAGCTGATTCTGCTGCAGTCTGAGACATGAGCCACTGAGTATGACACGAGAAACAGAGGGAGGAAGGGAGGGGCGGCAGAGGGAGGTAGGGAGGGAGAGGGGGAGGTAGAAGTGGGAGAGAGAGAATGGTAGAAGAGAGTCAGGGTTGCAACTAATGATTGTTTTCATAGTCGACTAATCTGCATATTTATTTTCTCGATTAACCGATTAGTGGTTTGATCGATACAATGTCAGAATCGATCAAATGCTCAAAGCCCAAGATTACTGTAGGTCCTCAAATGCCTTGTTTTGTCCACACACCAAAGATATTTAGTTCGCTGTCATAGACGAGATTATTCAAGTTAAAGAGCCTGCTATCAGAGAAGTCTGAGTGTTTTTCCTTAACTGGACACTAATCAATTAACGGATCAATTGATTAATTGTTCAATTGATTAATTGATCAACTGATTAATTGTTGCAGTCCAAGAAGAGAGTAGCTAGGAGAAGGTAGGGTGAGAAGTGGGGGAAAATAGAGAGGTAGAATAAAGGACAGTGAGCAAGAGGGGGGGCTGAAGATTGAAGATTAAATCAGAGAGAGAGAAGGAGTGGTAAAGAAAAGCATAGTGATAAAAGAGAATCCAAGAGAGAGAGAGATAGAGAGCAGAGAGATAGAGAGAGAGAGAGAGCAGAGACAAGGCTGAAGATAAATGAATGAAAAGATTCTCCTGTGAGAGGAGAAGAAAAGGCTCAGATGCTGAAAAAAGCCTCCAGTGAGTGAGCTGGAAAACTATGGAGCTGAAAAGCAAAGTCAAGATAGGAAGGGAAAGTGGAGGGGGGAGAGATGGAGGGAGAGAGAGAGAGAGAGGGAGGGAGAGATATGGAGAGAGAGAAATGGAGAGAGATGGAGGGAGGGAGAGAGAGAGAGAGGGAGGAGGAGAGAGGGGGAGAGAGAGAGTTTATTGCTGAGTAAAGCTGGAGCTCTGCTCTGCAGCTGGTGCCTGACCAATCACAGCGCTGCTGCGTGACTCAACTTGCCAATCAGATACGCCGGCATTTCTGTTGCAGTGTGTGTGTGTGTGTGTGTGTGTGTGTGTGTGTGGGTGAGGAAGAAGTGAGGGAGGAGGATGAAATGTTGTGACTCCACATCTTTTGGTTTGCGACAGTCAGCATCAGAGCTGTGTGTGTGTGTGTGTGTGTGTGTGTGTGTTAGGGAGACAGAGCAGTGGTGGGGCCACAGAATGATACTCAGCATAGCTCCCCGTCTCACACACATGTACAGTACATGCGCACACACACACACTCACTCACTCACTCACAGAGCACATAAAGTCTGGGGACATCAGGAAGGATACTGTCCACACCCTGACAAGCAACACACGGCCCTCTGATTCATACAGCAAAGCACACACACACGCACACACACACGCACACACACACACACACACATACACACACACACATACACTCACTAGCGCTCAGACAGATATCAGACCCAATGTAGTGTGTGTGTGTGTGTGTGTGTGTGTGTGTGTGTGTGGACCAGTGTCGTCCCTGCAGTAGGCCTGGCTCTGCCACACTCAAGTGATCAGTGTGATGTGATGACACCGTTCACTTCAGCTACACTACCAGAGCACTGAGATCAACTCACGCACACACACACACACACACACACACACACACACACACACACACACACACACACACATATTCTCACTTGCACACATTCTGTGTGTGTGTGTGTGGTGTGTATTTGATGGTGTGGGTTGCCTAGTTGCCTCCTCAGCTGTGGTGATGATGGCACTAGTGGCAGTGGGCCAGTGTTAGCCTGAGCTTCTGCTGTAGGCCTGTATCGGCCACACACACACACACACACACACACACACACACACACACACACACACACACACACACACACACACACATACTCAGTTCACTGTTGACCAGGATGAGCTACACACACATACTGATCTGTGTGTCTTGTAGCTCCTGTAGCATAACCTTGCTGAATGATCTCTAGCCTTGGAATTGAAACCACAAGTGTGTGTCTTAGCATGTGTGTGAATTTGGTATGTCTAATGCATCATGTTCTATTGGCACGCTCACTGGTCCCCCTGTGTCTGTGAGACTGTTGACGTATCGAGTATTCATTCAGTGGACCCTCAACATGAGATGGCAATCATGGCATTAGAAACTTCCTTGTCATCCTGTATGATAAAACGGGACCATGTCTCATCATGGATAGCGGTTCATTGCTAACCATTCTGAATAGTTTCTCCATACAGTAGTCTCATAGGAGCAACCATCTGCCTTGGCCCCTTCCACAGTCTTCACCTCCATGCTAGCAACATGGTAGCATGTTAGCGTGTTAGTGCTTGCTTGGCATCACGTGAACACAACCCTGAAGCATAATCTATTCTTGGCTCAATCTCTTAATGCAAGACATGCTAATGCAACACACACACACACACACACACACACACACACACACACACACGCTTACATGCATGCATACATACACATACACATGCCCCTGATTACGTGCCACCCCCCTCAACATGGAATCTTGCCACACACACACACACACACACACGCACATGCAAACATGTACATACAGTATTTGCATACTCACACAAGCATACTGTATGTTCAGTGACAGATAAAGTACACACACATATACACACATACATACACACACACACACACACACGCACACACACACACACACACACACGCACACACACACACACACACTCCTCACACACACTCACTCTAGGCTCCCCTTAGAGCCATACTTAGCCTACGACATAGCTGAAGAGCATCCGATCTCCTCTCCTCTCAAAGCCAAAACCCTTCATCTCTGAATGCACACATTTACTCTGAGAGGGAATTCATTCGTTCATTTGTTCTGGAGTAAAAGAGTGAATGAAAACGTGAATGGATAAAAAAGATGAATGAATTGTGCAGAGGGGGAAGGAGAGTGAAGAGTAATAGAGGTGTGTGTGTGTGTGTGTTGACATGTGGTGATTGGAGTGTAAAGCACGTGTGCAGATGTGTTTCTAAGTGGGCAGCTGGTCTCACAATTTCCAGTTGCACATCTGGGTTGCACCGACACACACCAACACACACACACACACACACACACACACACACACACAAGCGTAGTACTATACTTCGATGAACTCTCACACATAGGTGCACATGCACACGCACTCAGTGAAGCACTGTGTCCACACGTGTGCACACACAGACATGTTCAAAAGCCTACACACACACACACATGCACACACAGACATGTTCAAAAGCCTGCTCACACACACACACACACACGTGCACAGAGACATGTTCAAAAGCCTGCACACATACACACACACACACACACACACACACACACACACACACACAGACATGTTCAAAAGCCTGCACACATGCACACAACCAAGCACACTTGGTCTGACTAGCTTCTCGCCAATCCTTTCCCACACTAGAGGTGAGAGAAATGTGGTAGTCACATTCACTTTTGCCATCATTCACAGTGTGTGTGTGTGTGTGTGTGTGTGTGGTTATGTGTGTGTGTGTGTGTGTGTGTGTGTGTGTGTGTGTGCTTCCTTGCTTGCTTGCTTGCACGCACATACGTGTGTGTCTGTGAGAGGGGGTGCCGGTCAGAATGATTGTTTGGATTAGAGGATAAGAGTGTGCATATATGTGTGTTTAGATATTTCCTTCAAGCCTTTGAAAATTGGTCGCAAAAACCTTGAAAACTACATTGACTACTTGAAGTGGTGTGTGAGTGTTTAATGTAATGTGATGTCATGAATGTTGATGGAAAGCTGATGGAGTGATTTATGTATGTGGAACATGTGCATGATGTTCTGTGTGATTCCTGTCTTTCTCCTTTGCTCTCTCTCTCTCTCTCTCTCTCTCTCTCTGGCTCACCGCTGCATAGTCAGCTACAGTATTTCTCTCCCTTCCACTCCTTTTCATCTGCAGTGCTTCATATAGCTCGTTCTCTCTCTCTCTCTCTCTCTCTCTCTCGATCCCTCTATATCTGCCTGTCTCACATTCCCCACTCTCTTTCATACACTCTCTCACGCTCTCTTTCTTTTCACACTGTTCATCTATCACACTGCTTTCTGAGGATGTGTGTGTCACTCACCCTCAGTAGGCATTGCATTCCGTGTGAGTGTGTGTGGAAAACATTGCTCACAGAAACCATCATCATCATCTACTGCATTTGGGACTCTTGTTCTTCATTAAACATTCCAGAACATTCTTTCCCTGACTCCACACACACACACACACACACACACACACACACACACCCTCCCTCTTCAGCACTTAAAGCAGAGTAGAGAAGAGCAGAACAGAAGCCTGGGTAAACACCAGCAACTCTGCTTTCATGTTGGGATTGTTTCTGGAGCAAAACAAAAGCGAGAGAGAGAGGGGAAACAAAAACAGGTAGAGACAGAGGAGAGAATGAGAGAGGGAGGAGAGAGAGAGAGAGATGGAGGGAAGAGGGAGATAGATGGAGAGAGAGAGGGAGGGAAGCTAGAGAGAGGGACGGAGACAGGAGGAAGAGAAAAGGGGACAGAGAGTGTGTGTGGGGGGGGTTACAGAAACAGGAAGGAGACAGAAGGCAGGGGAACCGCAGTGCACGTGTGTGTGTGTGTGTGTGTGTGTGTGTGTGTGTGTGTGTGTGTGTGTGTGTCTGAGGGAGAGAGAGAGTGAGTGAATAATGCAGGAGGGCTGCATTGTAGAGACTGAGATGTAATTGTATAAATAGAAGACCAGTGCAGAGCTTGTATCAGCAGGATCTGCCGCAGTGGTGTTCTGCCATTACACACACACACACACACACACACACACACACACACACGTACTGTATACACTGACACACAAGCACATAAATATATTTACAGATCTCTGGAAAAAATGAAGAGACCACTGCACATTTTTCTGATTCTTACAGTTGCTGAGTGATATTGGAATGAGTTGATAATCTTAATTCAAAATGACCACTGCAAATGGTGAGCAGTGAGACCACTGCACACATTTGAATACTGTACTGTATGTCTGTCAACACATTTGAATGTGACTTAGCAACCGTAGGATGAAATCAGAAAAATGGGCATACCTACAGTATGCGCACAGATGATCAAGTGCACGCACACGCACACCCACCCACACATACACACATTGTACGTACTGTATGTACATACAGTCTATACATACATACATGCATACATACCGTACATACACACAGATAATCATGTACACATGCACCCACATTCATGTACACAGATGGTCACACACACACACACACACACACAGAGACACACACACACACACACACACAGAGTGTTGGCCCATATCGCATTGAGCCCAGAGCGATACAGTTGCACTCTCACACTGCCTGATTTCCATAGACAGCACAAACACCAGCATACATACCGACCAAATGCAACCCTCACAGGCCAGCGTACAGCTTGCAGTCATGATGAGCATCACTACTGTAGCCTACTGCAGGATCAGAGGGGTTTACAGATACATCTCTGCATCACTATACAAAAGGACACTGTGTGTGTGTGTGTGTGTGTGTGTGTTTGTGTGTCATTTGCTAAGTGTAATTCCAGACCTTGTGAGATAACGCTTAAATTGGTTGATGCTTGTGTGGTGGACATGCCAAATATAGTTCTCTACCTCTCACCTGTAGAGTATGAGTATGACTGTGTGTGTCTGTGTCTGTGTCTGTGTCTATGTGTGTGTGTGTGTGTGTGTGTGTGTGTGTGTGTGTGTGTGTGTGTGTATGTGTGTGTGACAGGTTAAGTGTGAGCCCCAGAGTCTTTAAAAGCTCTTGATGCAAGTGTGGTGGACATGTCGAAGATAGCTCTCCACCTCTCACCCTGTTTTTCGTACGTGTGTGTGTGTGTGTGCGTGTGGGAAAGAGAGAGAGCCTCTGCGTCACCACCTTTTCTCTCTCATAGCTGTGCAAGATGTGTTTAGCTCCAATGATGTGCAAGACATACAGTAGGATAGACAGACAGAAGGTCCAGCTAGGGTTTTGGGAAACCGATGTAATTGATGTTGTGATATCAGATTTGCGAGAAGTAAAACAGCAGGTTTTGAAGCCTTTACCGTTTAAGATAACATTGAAGTATGAACTGCTCTATCTGCTAAGATGAAAAACAAAAAACTTTGCTTACAAATATCGCTTAAAGATGGCATCTGATTAGTTAGCGTGCAGAGCACAGTACCTCTGACCTCGGACTGATGAGCATGGTTGTCTGTCGCAAGGCAGCTACAGAGCTACTCTATGGGGGCATGTTTATTAGCCACCATGCTCATGCCCCCAGAGTGTAGCACTGTACAGTAGCTCTAGCCGTTGGCTGCAGTAACCCGAACTTGGTAGAACCGACTGTTTTCGAGTGTCTTTTTTCCATACCAACAGTACTCGATGACAGAAACAAAGATATACTGTCTACCCCCCCAACCCCCCCACCCCCCCCCCCCCCCCCCCCTCACACACACACACACACACATACACACACACGCACACACTCTGCGTTTCCAGCTGTTGAGGTATGAGTGTAGGGGACATTCTAAAGCCATCTCTTTTCCTCTCACCTTGTGTGTGTGTGTGTGTGTGTGTGTGTGTGTGTGTGTGTGTTCCCGTGCCTCTCCAGTTTGACGCATGAGTGTAGTGGACGTGCTGAAGCCATCTATCCACCTCCCACCTCCAGCAACTGCAGCCTGACACGTTCACAATGACTGACCGACCTCTCACTGGCAGGATGTGTGATTTTTACATAACCACACACACACACACACACACACACACACACACACACACACACACACACACACACACACACACACACACACACACACAGAGGCATGTAAAGACCTACACACAATTACTCAGAGACGCACACACACACACACACACACACACACACACACACACACACACACACACACACACACACACACACACAGACGTACCCGGTGTGTGGCAGGTGTGAGGTCAGTTACTGGCATGGCGCCAAGCCCCACGGGCACAGGTGACTCTAAGCTGCCTGCCAAGGACCAGCACAGCACAGTACAGCTCTAGCAGAGCGCAGACCATAGTAGGGCCGAGTGCTTACACAACAAGACAGTATCATGGAGGATGTCATGGAGGATGTGAGCCCAGAACACATCACAAGACAGAATTATAGAGGATGCGGGTGCAAACCACATCACAAGACCGAATCAAAGAATGCAGTAAGTCACACACAGCGCACTTGTCCTCTGTCACGTGGGTCTCTGTGTGTGCAGAGCGGGAGGCGGGTGAGAACGAGTGTGTGTTTTGTAGAGATGCACATGTGTGCTTGTATTTGTTTATGAATGTAGATAGATAGATAGATAGATAAATAGATAGATAGATAGATAGGTAGGTAGGTAGGTAGGTAGATAGATACCGTAGATAGATACTTTATTGATCCCCAAGGGGAAATTCAATTGTATTCAAACTGTCTCTCCTCTCGGAGCAGAACTCTGACACAGAAGTCAGCAAACATCACAAGCACTTTGCTCCAAAAAAGTGTTCCAATACCTTCTGCGACATGACACGGCTAATCTTTTGCCAAACTAGAGTGCTTCGAGACCATGACATGCCATGCCATGTGACAATTTAAGCACGAGGGGTCAATGTGGATTACTAACTAACTAGCTAACTAACTCATCTTCAGTTGATAGGGTCTGCAGTGTTAGGTACTCGATGAGATGGGGTCATGACCTGGGGTCAGCTGTGACCCCTTTATAGGCCAGTCAATCTAGCGTTTGACCCATAACTAATTGCAATAGTAATCATTCCAAGTTTTTTGTGATCCCTAGGTATATCTAATTAACATATTAAAAATCTACCTTTTTATATTTAGTGGAACATAGTTTTTTTCAAGGTCAAAGGCAGTAATTTCCAATGCATTTTGCCATTGGGATTTACTACAGGTGACATGGGTACAATTTCAAACTATAGATATCAACTTGAAACTTTTACAGTTGTTTACTCACATTAAGGCAAAGAATTTTTGTATTGCAAGTTTTCTGAAATGTGATGTTTAGATATGCAAATGAGACCAGTTTCACTTAAATATGCAATAATTTGCATATATTTCTAGAACACTGAATCTGAACAAAAGTTACAATCAGCTTCAAAATAATTGCTGCATTTTGCTTATATATTGGATACCAAAATCCAAAATACAATGGAAATATTAGATCACTTCATATCACCTCAGAAATGAGGATATCAAGTCAAGTAAAAATCGATGTGTTTCAATGGAAGTACATTATAGAGCAAATGATTGTCAATGATATGGCATGATCGAAGTATCTCAATGCAAGCCAAGTCACATAAGGAAGATATTGACCTTAAAGGGATATTCCGTCATTTTTGGAAATACGCTCATTTTCCACCTCCCCTCAAGCAAAACAATCAATATTTACCTTGTTCCCGTTCGTCCAGCCATTCTGTGAGTCTGGCGATACAACTTTTAGCTTCAGCCTAGCATAGATCATTGAATCGGATTAGACCATTAGCCTCTCGCCTGCTAGCTTCATGTTTAAAAGTGACTAAGATTTCTGGTAATTTTCCCATTTAAAACGTGTCTCCTCTCAAGTTAGAAAGTGCAGTAAGACCAACTGAAAATGAAACCTGGCGTTTTTCTAGGCTGATTTGACATGGAACTACACTCTCATCTGGCGTAATAATCAAGGCAACTTGCAAACTACTGGCACTACTACTGCTTATTGTCTATGGGGACTATTTTCAGATGCTGCGTACGATATCACTGTGCCTATGGTACGTTTGCAAGTTGCCTTGATTATTACGCCAGAAGAGAGTGTAGTTCCATGTCAAATCAGCCTAGAAAAACACCAGGGGCCTCATGTACAAAGCTTGCGTACGCACAAAAATGCTGCGTACGCTAACTCTCACGCTCACGTCCGGATGTACAAAGACTGACTTGAACGTGAGAATGTGCGGTCCTCCACGCAAGCTTCATGCCTGGCGTACGCACATTTCCAGTGTGTATCGTCAGTTGGCGACACGTAGAGGCAATGCAGCGCAACAACATTAGTTGATCACGAATCAAGGCCTTTATTTGCACAGCATATTGTGAAATGCGGGCTATTAAAAATAGCACTTCGAAGTCGGCATATGTTTCTAGATAAATGGGCATGCACTGTGCGTTAATACTACCAAACTATGCAACAGCATATATCTGCAATTAAAACTGTAGTCTTATCAGAGGATATCAAGAATTAGGTAGCCTAATGTGAAACGTATAAATATAGTGCCTATATTTAGTTCAATAATTGTTCACTGGCTTATCAAACATTTCAGATTTCGAAGAGCTTTCCTTCCTCGAAATCTGCGATAAATGGGGTCGGCTTCACGAATATGTCCATGCCTTAAACATTTTCCGGGTGTTTTCACATATTTCCGATAGTTTTCAGTAAAACAAAATACAAATGGGACAAGATGATACGCGTGAATTGAAGCAATTTCCCTGACTGACTGCATAGGCCACTTTGACATTCCTCGAGTAAGCATTCACATTATTGTTGTCACATTTGTGCAAAATATAGGAATATGATCCAGAAATCGTCATGGCAAAGCCTGGATAAACTTCTACTATGGGTGCGCGATGCGTGGTCTCTTACTCGGACACGAGTGATTAATGCAGTTATTTTGTAATGCTTGAAATGCCCACCAAACCGCGTTATGTGAACCTTGTCACTTGCAGACTGACCACTGAATCTGCCACGGTCTCTGACCCTTGTAGCCACTGCCACGCTCTGCCACTACCGTTTTTAGGCTTTTGGTATCCAATATATAAACAAAATTCAGCAATTATTTTGAAGCTGACTGTACTTATTGTTCAGATTTAGAATTCAGATTCTTAATATATGCAAATTATTGCATATTTAAGTAAAACTAGTCTCATTTGCATATCTAAACATCACATTTCAGAAAACTTGCAATACAAAAAATCTTTGCCTGAATATGAGTAAACAACTGTGAAAGTTTCAAGTTGATATCTATAGTTTAAATTTTTTCCCATTTCACCTGTAGTAAATCCCAATGGCAAAATGCATTGGAAATTGCTACCTTTGACCTCGAAAAAACGTATGTTCCACTAAATATAAATGGGTAGATTTTTAATATGTGATGCAGGAGGGTTTAAGGATCAATAAAAAGTATGAAACATTACTATTGCAATTAGTTTAAGTTTTGGCCCTTTTTTGAGCTAGATTGACTGGCCTATTAGGCTCCTATAATTCTTAGCTGAGGATGTCCGTTAAGATGGTGGACGAAGCAGAGGATGCCGAGCTTGAGACCTTATGAACCTGTGCTGTGGCCTTTGCCCTAAAGAGGAGTAGGACACACATTGACCTTTTGACCCTTTGCCCTAAAGAGGAGTAGGACACACATTGACCTTTTGACCCTTTTTTGACGAAGGGTGCCTCTCATCTTTATGTACATCAGTGAGGATCGAGGCCCGAGGAGCGTGGGAGGACGTATGAACGCTGAATGAGAGGCACCTACTTTTGCTCAAAAGCTGCCATGTCTGACCTTTTTACCTGTTATTAATGAATGTATAACATGTACTGCACAGGTAACCTTGGTTTGCAAAACAGACACAAGGGCTAGCCCTCAGAGGTTTGATCTTCTGGGTTTTTTCCAGTCTGCGAGGAGATGACACGGTCATCGCTCAGCGCCTCTTCATCTTCGTCCTGCCACTTCCGTGTCGCTTCATGGAAATGGCGGCTGCTGATGTCTCCCAGAGGCTTTTGGACTGTCTCTTCTGCGTAGGCTTCTGACATTTTATTCTGTGACGTTATGTGCACTGAGCAAGTGCTCTTTTATTTAGAGTGACTGCAGTGGTCCAGAGGAGCTGAAAGTTGTGTCGGGGCTGCTGCTGTTTGGGATTGGGTTGGAACGCCGGAACAGCAGGAACAGCCGGAACAGCAGGAAGAAGACCGAGCTCTCTGCTCTGCCTGCTGCTGTGTGTATCGCATCGAACAGCCCGAATCCCGTTGATTTGCATCACAAGACTAGTCTCTCTTTCTTGTTTTTTTGTATTTGTACATGTGTTCTTGCCAC
>NC_085002.1:24386037-24431037 GCF_963854185.1 Sardina pilchardus | reverse complement strand
CAGCTGATGCCCCGATCCCGTCCCGTGCTGTGTGACAGACAGACAGACAGGCCTGCACTGCGCTGCGTTGCGCTGCGTTGCGTCCCGTATACCTTGTGTAATCTCCTTTAACTTCCCTAATCCCAGCCTGCCTCAGAACCACAGGAGCCAGACAGGAGCAGCCCTGGCAGCCGATTACAACTCCGCACACACTGTGTGGATTAGCGCAGGCTCAACCTGTGACTTTTTTTAAATTTAGCTTTTTAATTGATTTTTAATTCTTTAATTTGAGGTCTCTGAATCATTTATACAGCGACATTTACGTTGGCTATTTTATGTTTCAGGTTTGACCGTTTTGACAAACAGCTGGGTTCGGTTTGTTTTGATTTAGAGTTAAGATAAAGATGCAGTCCTCGATCCTGGCAAAAGGGTGTTGATATTTGACTGCAGTAATATCCTGTGTATTAGCCGCATTGTGTATAAGCCGCTGGACAGTGTCTTATGCAGTTATAGAAACAAAGCCATATTAATGCCATATTAACTGTCCCCTTATAGCCTCATAGCTGAAGACATTTTGCAAAATCAATGTATAAGCCACAGCTAATAGTTGGGAAATTACAATACAGAATCCAAATAATGACAGCCGTCCCTTCCTGACGCAGCTTTGCTGGAATAGTGCATGATTTGCACTAGTCCCTGCCACTTTGGTGCTCCTCAAAGAGACGCATGGGATTGTTCAGGAACAGGTTTTTTTCCAAATGCACACATTTTGCTCAGCTAGGGACAGTCAGACAGCTAGGGGAATGTAAGAAACATGTCACTTAATTTGACAAAAGGTTTAATGGATAATAATCATAGGCTGCAGCATTGAAAGGAATATTAGGATTAGTAGTGTTTAACAGCATGCATTGCCTTGAGAGGCATTTTGTTAAAGCCTTCATTTCTTAATGAACTTTTTTTTTTGTAACATGACAGAACTCATTCCAGGATGTCTTTAAATAAAGTATGAAACTAAGACTGTAACATTTCCTCTTCTTCTGCCAGGCCAGGAGTGAACAGCATTTAGCACTTTGCTACTCAGACATCTCCCTCTACATCAGCTGTAAGCCCAGACATCTTAACTGTTTACGCTACACTAACTACTGCAATTTATCAGATGCGGCTCATTAACAAGCGCAAGCCTGACCTCAGACGAGCCACCTCGCTGGCCGGTAAACTGCCAGTTTACACAGATTGCATTGCGGTCACTTTGATGTGGCGATGCTTTGGCTGTACTGGCGGTTATCATCAGAGAAGTGAAACACACAGACCCTGTTTAAGAGAACAGATACATTTAGAGGTTTCTCTTCCCTCCTCTCTTTCTCTTTCCACTCCCTCTCTCCTTCCTTCTCCGCCTCTGTCTCTCCCTATCTCTATCACGTGAGATCTGTCTGTGTATTTACCTCTGACGGTCAAGCGTCCACTTAGTCTGGCTCTCTCTATTCTCTGTTGCCCTATGCCTTTCTCCATTTCCTCCCCCCACCCCTCTCTCTCTCTCTCTCCCTCCCTCTGCCTTTCTCTCTCCCTCCATTTATTGCTCTTTTCATCTATCATTCTCTCTCTGGCTGTCTCAGTAGTGGAGGAAAAAGGAAAGACCTCATTTTAGCTGTCATCCATGGTGTTTGTGACCGTGTGTGAGTGTGTGTGTCTCTGTGTGTGTGTGGGTCATTGTGTCTGTGTATGTCTGTGACTGTGTGTGTGTGTGTCTCTGTGTGGGTGTGGGTCATTGTGTCTGTGTGACCGTGTGTCTGAATGAGTGAGTTTGGATTTTTGTGTGTTTGCGTGTGCGTGCGTACGTGCATGCGTGTATGTGTGTGTGTGTGCGACAAAGAGGCGCTGATTGAGGTGAGGACAAAGTCACCTTGATCTGAGAGGAGGATGTGTTGCCACGCCGACACGCCTGATGGCTCTATTACTGCAGCCATTTTCCCCCCTGAGTTTAACGAGTGGTGAAATAGAGAGGCAAAGAGAGAGGGAGAGGGAGAGAGCGAGAGAGAGAGAGAGGTGGCCACCGTGGTGCCTGTGTGAGTTTGAGTACCCCCTCTGTCCCCATGACTGCAACGAGAGGCACCCTCACGTTGGCCGACCTCCCTCCTTGGCTGGTAAATAATTCAGCTTTCCCCAAAAAGATTTCGGCACGAGGTCCAGTCTGAAAATATCCCCCAAGACCCCGTGTGGACGCTAACATCTGTGGTGCCCTCAAGAAGGGCAAGAGTAGACATATGTTGGTAAAGACAATTCATTCCAGTTAACTTGCATGGTTGGGTGTTTTTATGGTCTTATTTTGCTCTGCACGTGAGCTCAACCTGATGGTTGTTTGTGTCTGTGTGTGCATGTTGGGTCTCTGCAGTAGAAGTTGTTTCCCTGTTCTAATACAGTCCAGTTCATCTTTTGAGTGGTGGCGTGGCCTGTGGAACTGCGCTGGTTATTTCTGATGCTTCCTTCCTCATCCTCCTCTTTACACTTCCTTCCTGCTTTCATTTTCATAGCTGCCCGGGTTGGTGCCACCTTCTACTTCAAACAGTCAGTGCAGCATCAGGCCATGCCTTCTAGGCCTGTGGGGTTTACATTTTAGATTAGATTATGTTCAATTCAGCTTTATTGTTATTACGAGAGTACGAGAACAGAGACAACGGAATGCAGTTAGTGTCCAACCAGAAGTACGATGAACAGTATAGATCGGTATTGCCGTATAAACAGTAGACGTGTGGGCTGTAGTTGGTTGGTTATCACAGACATAGAATAGTGGGTTGAAGTTGGTTGGTTATCACAGACATATAGAATAGTGGGTTGTAGTTGGTTGGTTATCACAGACATATAGAATAGTGGGTTGTAGTTGGTTGGTTGTCACCGAGGCTTGCTGGATGTGTAGGATGTTGCGGTCATCCTAAACTCCAGTTGTGTTTTACATTCTAGCCTCATCCCACCATTAGCGGTGCTACAGTAAGTGAGTGTCCCTGCTGAGCAGCTCGTCATCATCGTATGTGCAGCGTCCAGCAGCGTCCAGTCCAGCTGACAATTGCATTGATACAGAGGGCTAGCACTAGCTAAAGCTAAAGAACTGAAGCTAAAGAGCTTTAAAAGTTCACAGAGTTCACTCCTCTTTTCCCACTTCTCCTTCTCCCTTCCTCTCTCCCTCCCTCGCTCTGTCTCTCGGTTTGTCCTTTACTCTTGCTTCTCTTTCTTCTTTTTCTCTCTCTCTCTCATCTCTCTTTCTGCCTGTGTCTCATCCTCCCTCCCTCTGCCCTCTCCATCTTGACCTCGCTTCTTTCTTTTTCACTTCAGCCTGCTGACTGTAACAGTGACACTTTTCTTTTCTTTCCTGTCTGTGTGTGTTTTCGCACGTCTTGACCCCTTGTGTCTGACTCACACACTCCACTCCTCTCCTCTCCTCTCCTCTCCGTTCCTCCTCCCTTCTCTTCTCTTCTCTTCTCTTTTCTTCTCTTCTCCCAGTTCCTCTCTTCAGCGATTCACGCTTGTTGACTTCTGTGTTTTCAAGAAGACCAGCAGCAGCTTCACTTTCTGCCCAGACCCAGTTTTACAGTCCTTTTTCTCTTGTGACTTTAGTGGGTTTTCGTGCTTGTGTGTGTGTGTGTGTGTGTGTGTGTGTGTCATACCAACCTTATTACTTGTGTGTTGTAGGCCTAATGGCTAGATTAAGTTCCTCACTGCTGCCTGCATTGCTGTTAGTGCAGTGTAGCTAGCTGTGTAAAGTGTTCTCTCTCTGGGCACCGTCTCTCTCTCTCTCTCTCTCTCTTCCCCTCTCTCTCTCTCTGTCTCTCTCTCTCTCTCTCCTCTCAGTGTTTTATCTTTCCCTCGTCCTCATCTACTTGCCCTCTCCCTATCTCCCCTGTTCTCTCTCTCTCTCCCTCTCTCTATCTCTGATACTGATATCTATCCTCCCTTTCTATTGCTCTCTCCTCTCTCTTTCCCCTTTGTCCTTTCTCTATCCCCCTATCCTGTTTTATCTCACCTCTTTCTCCTTTCTTTCTGCCCCTCTTTCCTCTCGCTCTATTCCTCCCTTCTCTCTCTCTCTCTCTCTCTCTCTCTCTCTCTCTTCCTCTCCTGTGTCATCTCACCCTTTTCTCCTGTCCTCTGTCTTGCCCGATGCACTCTCTTTTTATATTCCTTATATCTGTCTACTTTTTCTTCCTGTGTTCTCTCTCCTCGTCCTCATCCTCTTCCTCCTGTCACAGTAACTGTCAGCTATGTCCAGCCAAAACAAACAAAAACTATCAAGGAAGGGAACATATTTAACACAGAGCAGGTTTCGCATGATAAAAATAACAGATTTCCCTCAGTAGAAATTGCATTACAAAAAATATTAAATAAAATAGATAGATTAAAAATGTATCTCTCTCTCACTCTCTCTTTTTCACTCTCTCTCCCTCTTTCTCTCTCTCTCTCTCTCTCTCTGCAATGTCCTATTCAGTGGGCATTGCTCATGAATACTGCATGAGGCACTGGGCATGTTGCAGAGAATGCACAGCAAGGACAGGATGGCCTAGTGAGAGCCATACTCCTGTGCCTTTGCTGTCGTGTGTGTGTGTGTGTAGCCGTTAACTGACTGAACGCCGCCTCATCCGCGGCTAGGTTTAACCGGCCATTCCCCGGCTAGGTCAGTGAGGACAAGAGGCGCGATATTCCAAAGCCGCCTCGGTGTAGGCGTAAACATGTAAGAAATGGGTGTGAAGTTGAACAGTGACGTACAACAACATAGGCGTCGAAGTCTCGTGACTACTGTCATTCTCAAAACAGCGGTGCAGCTCTCTGTCAAGTTCTCTGCTCCTCCGTTTGATATTTCTAGATCTTCTGACAAGTTTACTCTACTTATCCAAACTGACGACATCACCACTGTCACTAGATATAAAGCAAACATTGATTTTCACTCGGTGCTATTCACTGACCGTAAAAAAAAGTGTCATTAGTAGCCTATGCAGTGTTCAGTCTGGTATGCACTGTTGTTTGTGGCTAGCTAGACTTGCTAGCTCGATGTGACACAATATTGTAGCGCGGCTCGGATATGCTTGTGTTACGTTCATGCAAGGGGGAAATGTAGCCTACGGCTAAGATGGTTAAGCAGCCTGTTGTCATAAGATAGTTGACGGTTACGCATTATATAGGTGTACTAGACTAGTCAGCTGATGTGTTGTGGGATAAGGGGTTTATGTTACGGGATGCCACCCATGTTGTGGGATATAGCCACGGGGATCTTAAACAGGCCACTTCCATGTAATGTCATTCCTCATATTCATCTGGTAATAAACATTTCCTAACAGAGTAATTCTTGCCTCGTCACAATATCAACTCTCCACTCATTCCGCTTGGACTATGCATCATACCTTTCACTGCCTCACGTCTGCCAGGTTCCAAACTGTCTTCCTAACAGCAGTTACAATCAGTATTTTTGTGATAACAACAAAACAGCTCTGCAAAGTTTAAACCAACGATGCTAATTAGCGATTAGCCATTTAAAATGCAGAGCCTACCCTCATAAGGAGACCTCTCCAATTCAGAAAAATGCATTAAACTAAAATTGGACAATGTTGTTATGTTTCTTAAACCTTAGGGTGGGTATGATATAGGCCTAGCCTACATGCTTTAACGAAATACGTTGTCAATGGTTATTTGAGCAAGCTAGCCAAGGTCTAGCTAATTTATCCTGGCTGTAGATAAAGCAGGATAGGCTATGTTTTCCCAATATGTTAGCAATTAATAAATAAATGCTGAGATGTTTGGCGATTTAATTGACATTTGAAAGAACAGTGTGCTAGATGGACCACAAGGACCAGTGTTAATATGTGAACAGTATGATGATGATCTGACAGCTGTGCTCAGCATACAGTCAGTCAGCTGTTTGCTGATTTTAAGTCTTTCAGCAGTGTGTGCACAACTCTCGTTGTTGACAGCTCCGCCCATGTCTCAGCTAGCCGCCGCATAGCCGGCTCGCATGCTCACTGCAGTCGCCCCGGGAATATGTGTACCCTCAGGGGAGGACAATTGGCAGCGTAAATCACCTCGGCGATTAGCCGGCTATCAGTGAGTACAATCGGGACTAGCCGGCTAAAAGCCCGTGCATCGCCGGCTATCTGTGCAGTCAGTAAACGGCTTGTGTGTGTGTGTGTGTGTGCGAGAGAGAGAGAGAGAGAGAGAAAGAGAGAGAGAGAGAGAGAGAGAGAGAGAGAGAGAGAGAGAGAGAGAGAGAGAGAGAGAGAGAGAGAGAGAGAGAGAGAGAGAGAGAGAGAGAGAGAGAGAGAGAGAGAGAGAGAGAGAGAGAGAGAGAGTCTTAGGGTGTTAGTGTGTTGGAGTCAGTGTGCTTACATTGGTGTGTGTTTGGGGGTATGAGTGTTGTCAGTGCCTGTCTGTTTCTGTTTTTTTTTTGTTTTTTTTCTTTGTATGTGTGTTTGCGTGTGTGTGTGTGTGTGTGTGTGTGTTTGCGTGTGGTGGAGCCCATGCGCTTCACACCTGCTGAGCTGTGGTAGAGTGCAGTGGTGCAGGCTGTTGATACTGTACAGTACACCATTACAAGTGTCACAGCGTCACACGTCCACACATTACAATTCACACATCCATCCCCTATGTTCCAGTGCTCTCTCTCTCTGTCTCTCTCTCTGTCTCTCCCTCTCCCTCTCCCTCCCTCGCTTCCTCACTCTCTCTCTCTCTCTCATCCTCACTCATCCTCACTCATTATCTCTGTCCGTTTCTCGGTATTAGTCTCCTTTTCTCTCTCTCTCTCTCTCTCTCTCTCTCTCTGTCAGTTGATGGGTGTGCTCCTCCCTCTCTCCCTCTCTCTCTATGTCAGTTGATGGTTGTGCTCCTCTCATTCTCTCAGCATGTTGCTGGAGTCTTTCTTGGCCCAGGCGTCCACAGGAGGCCACATAACGGGACGTGACCCAAAAACCCTAATAGCACGTTATGAACGATAAACAGTGATGTTACGTGTCTAGAGACGAAGCGCTTTCATTCCATATTCATCTCTCTCTTAATAAAGGTTGCCCTACTTACAGTGCAGTATGGCTCGATCGACCGTCATACATGACTGTGTACTGTGCGTCCTCTTCACACTCTGGTCACTGTAGCATTTTGAGTTCTCGGGGCGTGTCGGAGAGCGAGTGGTCAGGAAGAGGGTGATGGACTGGTGCCTAGCGAGGCCGGCGGCTCACAGGAGCGGTGGAAACAGGACCTAGGCACCATCTGTCGCCGTGGTGATACGACACACACACACACACACACACACACACACACACACACACACACAAGCAGTCCTGAAGCAGGTGCTAGTTGTGTATTGGACTGGTCCATTCCAGTCGCTCAAATGGCGCAGCAAGGAAGGCCAGTAAATACACATAACTTACTGCTCTTCTGTTGGTGTGGATGATGGCATCCTCTTAATAATAATAATGATGTTAATAAAAATAATAATAATTATAATAATAATAACTTAGACTTAATCTAGTTTACACTTCTTTTTATTTGAGGAGGACTAGATGTGAACCTGGGACCCACCTGGGGGGGCGCTGACTCTACGACCCCCTAGTCCATTATACATGTAATGCACATTCATATTTTAATGTATGTAAATATAGTAAGTGTATAATGGAGACCCAAATGTTAAACTGACATGTCGTACAGTGTGTGACTGACTCTTCTCCTGATTTAGCCTGAGGTGCCAGTCTTTCATGTACGTTAGTGTCTGTCACTTTCCCCCAGCTGTTATTGTCAGGTGTGTGTGTGTGTGTGTGTGTGTGTGTGTGTGTGTGTGTGTATGTGTGAGAGAGAGAGAGAGGCATTCACTGTCAGAGAGAGAGAGGCATTCACTGTCAGAGGCATTCACTGTCAGGCAGCAAACTGCTCTTTCTGACCATAATCAAATTAATGTATTTTTGAAAACGATTCCTGAATCTAGAAACACAAATGCAGAGTCCAATAAGCTGTATAAACTTAATCTGACCTACAGATGGACACCAACCAGCTCAGAAAAATTTACACAGGCACTAAACTCACCAGAATTAGCTGGACATATTAATAATTTTACTAACAAAAAGTTCACCAATAATGCAACTGGTATAGATACGGCTGTGAAAGAGTTGAACATGATTTTTCAACTGTCAGCACACAAGGCTGAATTAGTAAGGAAAACCCATCAGAAAAAGAAAAATCAAGATCAGGATTGGTTTGACTCCGAATGCCAAAGTATTCGAAAACAGCTGAGACAGCTATCAAACCAAAAACACCGTCAGCCTGATGACACAGACCTCAGAATGAAATATTGTGAAACATTGAAAAACTACAAACACACAATTAATAGAAAAAGAATAAATCATGCCGACCAAATTCTACACCAAATTGAAGACTCCATCAACAATAATCAGTTCTGGGAGATGTGGAAAAATTTGAGCACAGCCAAATCACAAAAATCAGCCCTACCTATTCAAAATGAAACAACATGGATTGAGCACTTCAAAAATCTGTACAGTGAAATACCATCTGGACAGTTAAACCCAAACCAGAACCACATAAAAGAAAAACTTCAAAATTTAGAATCTATTATTAAAAACAACCAAAACCCCCTTGATTACCCCATCTCAATAGAAGAATTGGCACACAAACTAAAATCACTAAAATCCAAAAAGGCATGCGGTCCTGACAGCATCAGAACTGAAATGCTAAAATACAGCACCCCCTCATTACAAAAAGCTGTGCTCAAACTTTTCAATCTCGTTCTCAGTTCTGGCTGCTTTCCTGACACCTGGAATCAAGGGATTATTACTCCAATCTATAAAAGTGGTAACAAATTGGACCCAAATAACTACAGAGGTATCTGTGTGAACAGTAATCTGGGGAAGTTATTTAATTGTATTTTGAATGACAGGATTCAAACCTTCCTTAACGAACACAATACCCTTAGTAAAAATCAAATTGGATTTCTTAAAAATTGCCGTACAACAGATCACATTTACACCCTGCACACCCTAATCAATAAACATGTAAAAGACAAAAAAAATGGAAAGATATTTGCTTGCTTTGTAGACTTCAAAAAAGCTTTCGACTCGATTTGGCATGATGGATTATACTACCAACTTTTGCAAAATGGTGTAGGGGGTAAAACATTTGATCTAATTAAATCAATGTACTCAAATTGTAAATGCAGTATAAAAATTGGACAAAAACGAACCGACTTTTTCACACAAAATAGAGGAGTGAGGCAGGGCTGTAGTCTGAGTCCAACTTTATTCAATATTTACATCAACGAATTAGCGGTGCAGTTGGAACAGTCTACAGCTCCTGGGCTCAAACTTCAAGAAACGGAGGTCAAATTCCTGCTTTTTGCTGATGACTTGGTGCTTCTGTCGCCCTCACAACAGGGACTGCAACAGCTCCTTGATCTGCTGGAGCAGTACTGTCAGTCATGGGCGCTGACAGTAAATCCAATGAAGACCAAAGTTATGATCTTCCAAAAAAAGCCCAGGTGTCAGGAACACAGATACAGTTTCAGCCTAGGCAGCACCGTCCTAGAGCACACAATGCAGTACCCTTACCTTGGTCTAGTAATTACTGCATCAGGCAGTTTCAGCATGGCAGTGAATGCACTAAAAGAAAAAGCCCGAAGGGCATTCTATGCAATAAAGAGAAAATTCCACAAAATAAACATCCCAATTACAGTTTGGAGCAAAATATTTGACAGCATAATCCTGCCTATTGCGCTATATGGAAGCGAGGTTTGGGGTCCACTCAGCATGCACAACTACACAAAGTGGGACAAGCATCCAATTGAAGCCCTACATGCAGAATTCTGCCGATCAATGCTAAAAGTTCAAACAAAAACACCCAACAATGCATGTAGGGCAGAATTAGGCCGTTTTCCATTGGCATTACCAATTCAGAAAAGAAGCTTGAAATTTTGGATGCACCTGAACAACAGTCCCAAGAACTCCCTCCATTTTGAGGCATTGAAAACCCAAGAAATGAACCCTGAAAAGTGTCCTCTGAGCCAGCTGGTACTGAAGTTAACTAACCCAATAACAACAATTAATAAACACCAAGCTCAGTCCAGCGCTGCTTCCCAAACACCAATCAGAGTCAACAAAATAATGAATCAAGTAAAAGAAGAATATTTAGATCATTGGACAAACCAAATTGCCAACCAAAGTAGAATGAATACCTATCTGATCCTAAACAGAGAATATGAATTGGCAGAGTATCTCATCTCTGTCAGAGATATGAAGCAGAGGCAAGTCCTGACCAAATACAGGCTCAGTGACCACAATCTAGCTATAGAAACAGGCAGGCACAGGAAAACCTGGCTGCCAAAAGAACAAAGGATATGTGGTCACTGTCAGGCAGAGAAGGTTGAGACAGAGGAGCACTTTCTCCTCCACTGCAAAAAATATGAAAATTTAAGACAAACGTTTTTCACAAACTTAAAACAAAGTATACCAAATTTTGAAGACATTTTAGACAACGAAAAACTAGCCATAATTCTTGGTGAAGGGCCCTCTGCTGCCCTGGCCGCACAGTACGTCCTGAAATGTCATAACCTGAGGGACAGTAAACAGTAAGAAAAACATATGCACAAAAAACATATGTTCTCACACGTGCGCACACACACACAGGCACGCACGCACACACACACGCACACACGCACATACATACACACATTTCCACTACTGTTTATTTTGCACTCATATGTGTATGCATTGCATAATGCACTTATATTTTCTTTTCTTTGTGATATTGATTACTGTAGCTTTGGCAACGCTGTAACAAACAGTCATGCTAATAAAGCACCCTTTGAATTTGAATTTGAATTTGAGAGAGAGAGAGAGAGAGTGTGTGTGTGTGTGTATGTGTGTGTGTGTGTGTGTGTGTTTCAGTCCCACCCAGATTTGACTGCTGCATTGCAGGGAGTGTGATGCCTATCTGCAGAGATTAGATCATTGGCATCATCCGCACGGTGCTCTGATACTGAAGTCAGTCAGAGCTCCAGCTGAGGAGAGAGGAGGCTCTGTTCAGGGTTCTCCCTTGAGTACTGGTCAGGTAGATCCAAAAGGAACCATTTGCCTTATATCTAGGGAACTATTTCAGTTCTGTAGTGGTTCTGTAGTGTGTTCCTGTAGTCGGGGGAAGCTTTACTACTAGTGCATGCTGTGATGGATGTGCGGACCATCTCGGAGTTCCGAGCTCCGAGTTCCGGGTTCCGGGTTTGCGTCCACCGATGTTGGAACACCAGGGGTCTCGGCTACAGCGCTGCATCAGGTGTGTGGGGCGGTCATACAGTACGTTCGCACCACAGCTGGTTCAACGGCTACATCTGGAGCAGAAAAGCGTGTACACACACACACACACACACACACACACACACACACACACACCATCCAAACAAGGTCAAGGGTCATTCACCATCCTGGGCACTGCTGTTGAAGTCATCTGTGTTTCACCACAGCTCGCTCTGCATCCACCTCTGGCGTAGAGAACACAAAAACATTCAAACAAACCCAGGTGGCAGAGCATCATGCACAAGAATGCGTGACAAACACACATGCGCGCACACACACACACACACACACACACACACACACACACACACACACACACACACACACACACACTTACTTACATACATACATACATACACACTCCCTCTCTCTCTCTCTTTCTCTGTACTCAAGTCTGACTGGGTCCTCTGAGGCAATGCTGAGGGAACAGTACCATCTAGTGGTGACCTGCCGGACCCACAGTCTCCTGTGCTTATTTGCAATGGACACTGCAGTCTGCTTTTAATGGCTTCCTTTCTTAGACGTTTGTCTCTTCATCACTGCTAGAGAGGTTGTTGAGTCCATGATTAGCCAAAGTGTAAATATTCATGCGTTTCATCAGGTCCCTTTTAAACAGGTGTATAAAATCAAGCACCTAGATTATGAATACAGACTGAATGGTGCTTGATTAACTCACCTGTGGAAAGGGACCTGATGAAACCCATGAATATGAAGTATTGGAGCAGAAGTGTGTGTGTGTGTGTGTGTGTGTGTGTGTGTGTGTGTGTGTGTGTGTGTGTGTGTGTAGATAGATAGATAGATAGATCGGAATGTTTTTGTGTGCATATGTATGTGTGTATGTATGTGTTTCCGTTATTGAGAGGTTCAAATATTTGAGTTGTCATAATGTGTTGATTAATTGTGTTTTAATCACAGGGTGTTGAGTTGTATGAGAACTCTATATTGTATGTGTCAAGAGATGGACATGCATACTTAACATCTGTTTTCCTGTTTGTCTGTGTGTTTGTGTGTGTTGTTTTTTCTCAGGCCCTGTGAGGTGGAAGTCAGCCTCCTCATTGGCTCGGAGCAAGTGAGTGCGTGAGTGAGTGAGTGAGTGAGTGTGAGAGAGAGAGAGAGAGCGAGAGAGAGAGAGTGTGTGTGTGTGTGAGAGAGAGAGAGAGAGAGTGAGACCCTGTCCCCTCCTCCATCGGCTGGCCGTCTGTGCCCCCCCACTCCTGCGCCTCCATGTATCCCGAGTCCACCACTGACTCCCCCGCACGCCTCTCGCTCCGACAGACCGGCTCGCCGGGAATGATCTACAGGTGAGCACCGCCTGGGTGTGTGTGTTTGTGTGTGTGTGTGTGTGTGTGTGTGTGTGTGTGTGTGTGTGTGTGTGTGTGTGTGTGTGTGTGTGTGTGTGTGTGTGTGTGTGTGTGTGTGTGTGTGTGTGTGTGTGTGTGTGTGTGTGTGTGTGTGTGTGTGTGTGTGTGTGTGTGTGCATGCATATTCATCTATGCGTGCACATGGAGGTATGCACATGTACAGTATACATGCATAAACCTGGGTTTGTGTGTTGTGCTGCATGTATTTCTGTGTGCGTGTTTGTGTGCAAGTATGTTTGTGTGTGCACATGTTCCAAGGTCTGCACATGTGCACACTATAGAGGTTTTGGACATGTCATGTCAACATCCAAGTGTCAGTGCTACGCTTGTAGACACACTGATTTCAGTAGCCATTGGTGTTTTTTCCACCGTGTTTGGATGGTGATTTAAGCTGCTTTGGAGTCTGAAGTCTGATTTTATAAGTTGTACTTTTCTGTGTGGTCAGTTCCTCTCTATTGCTTTCCTGTATTTCTCACTTGGTGATTTTACATGGACATATTTGGTCATGTATTGATGCCACAGCACTGACTTTAACAATGTGTCCTGTCTTCGAATCCTAACCTTACCTTCTGTAATCATATTTTATAGTATGTTTTTTTTTTTTTTTTTAATCTGGACTTCAGTTTGTACATGAAGTTATACACTCACTGCACACAAAACGTTGGGATATCTGTCTTTCGGGTCAAATGTAATGTTTCAGTACAGAAAGTATTGAAACATTGAACTGTTGGACGTACAGTACTGTACGTGCGCAGTCAAAAGTTTAGAGAAGGTCCCATCAAGTTCACCTGTAAAGGTTATAGTGGATTTTAGGTTCATCCTGAAATTTTACTCGGAAGCCGAATGTCCCTGACTTTTTGTGAGTAATGTATTTCCCCAAAATAGTCTAGCCTACAGTTCATTGCAGTACATTCATTTGGACTTTCACCAGCCAGGATCACAGTGATAGCAGGAATACATTTTCAGCAAAGTGCCAGACAGCCAACGTTGGTGCTTCTGGAGGTGTTGCTGTGATCTTGTTCTGAGAGAGAGGAGCCCAGAGGCCCAGTGTGTTCCCTCCTGTTAGTCTCACTCTAATCCCCTGAGGGGCTCCTGCAGCCTCCACAGAGCTGCTGTGTGATTGAGGGCGAGTGTGTGTGTGTGCGTGATTACGTAAATGTTTGTGTGTGTGTTTGCATGAACAGGTGTGTAGGTCATAAGGTCCCTACAGATGTGTCTCTGTCTCTCAACATACGCGCACACACTCATACAATTCTCCTCAGGCCAACCCAGAGACTCTGGCAGCACCAGATAGCAAAGCAGTCTGTGCCCGGGTCCTGATCTGGCCCGAATATGGGCCAGATCAGATCACCTGTGGTGTGATAATGTGCCAGGGGAAAAAGATTCTCCCTTATTCCTCAGGGGCTGCCCTCTCCTGATGTATTCGGTTTTTAAGTGATGATGTACAGGAATAATGGGATAATAAATCCCTCTCCGGGTTTAACGGCTTTCAGATTCACTCTATTAAAATAAAACAAAAAATGTCCTCTATTCTGAGTAGCCTTTAAGAAAATTGTCATCTTAATTCTGACCTGTTGCCTCAACCTAATCAAGTCCTATTTTTCGCGGAATCCTGGACATTAACCTTGAATATATCATCTGGCTGCACAGCTACAGTTATTACTCTGTTAAAGTTTAGCGACTTTGTTTTATCATCGCTAAAATGGAGGTGATGATGACAAAGTTGCAAAAACCGTCTGGCTGCGCAAAGCTGTTGGGCCCGTGACGTCGGACTTGAGAACCGAATTGACCTCTGAGGCTAGAGGATGAACAACACTTTCTGCTCCTTATGTCAATAACCATAGTTTTGTACATGCACTGCTGAAGATAAAACCTTTTATGGAGCCAAATCAAACCCACCTCACCCACAGGTGTACTACCCACAGGTTTACCACTTCCTTTGTCTCCCACCCTTCAAGTCAATAGTCTTGGGCAAGTCAAGGGTTTTGGACAGCCTTCGGAAAACAGTTATGTTGAAATTACATTGTATTACATCTCTAGTAATTAGGCTGTAGCAGGAGATTATACTTTATGGCTAACATTTAGGCTCTCTGTGATTTGTGCACATAAACCTGTCAGGATGGGTGGATCTGCTTATCCAAGATTGCACACCTGACACTGGAAAAGTACCAGTATTTGTAGAAGTTCAACATGTATGTAACTTTACTCCATAATCAAACCAAACACATTTGGAGGGTACAATGCCCTCCACAATTATTGGCACCCCTGGTAAAGTTGACTAAAAAAAACCCAGCCTTGAAGGGAAGCAAATCTACTAAGGAAAATGAATATTTTGTAAATAAATAAATAAATATATATATTTTTTAACAAAAGCACATTGCCTACAATTATTGGCACCCCTAGAAAATCTTATATATAAAATGTAAAAGAAGCATTTTTCCATTTATATTCTACTTATTTAAGTTACTCAGAGTGTCTGTGAACTTTAATCAGTAGTTCATGAATTAGTTTTTTTCAGGTATATTGTAGGTTAGACAGAGGTTAGATCCACTAGTCAATTTCCATCATGGGAAAGACAAGGGAATACACAAAATAAAAACAAAACAAAAAAAATATATATTTTAAATAAAACAGTACATTTAAATAAGTCAGTGAATGGCTATGTGAACTAGGTACTTGGTTGAAAATGGCCGTTTTTGCAATGAAAGGTTCTAATCAACTAGCCTAGCCAGGCTATTGATCAACTGGAATTGTGACAAACTTGGTTGGACAAACTGCATTTCGTTATCTTTGTACTTGTACTCTGCACAATGACAATAGAGTTTAATCTAGTATTTTAGGGTCTGTTTGTTTCTCAGAATAAATTTGCTTCTCTTCAAGATTGTTTTTTCCCCCTTATTGTCTCCGTTGTGTCAGCTTTACCAGGGGAGCAAATAAGAGACTAGTTGCAAGAAAGGCTCTCTGTGAGCTTGTTTGTTTCCTTTGCCAGGTGTGTTTAAACCTTTCGCTATTCTGTTCTTAAGTCCGACGTCACGGGTCCAACAGCTTTTTTTCATGAAAAGATGTTTACGGTACTAGCGCAGCCAGACAGTTTTTGCAACTTGTAGGCTTTGTCAACATCACCTCCGTTTTAGCATTTGTAAAACAAAATCGCAAGTAATTACTGTAGCTGTGCAGCCCATAGACTGTATATATATACAGTCTATGATGCAGCCAGATGATACAGTATATTAATGTCCAGGCTTCCGCGAAAAATAGGATTTGATTAGGTTGAGGCAACAAGTGAGAGGTAAGATGCCCATTTTCATAAAGGCTACTCAGTGTAGTGGAAAACAATTGGTTTATTTTACTGTCTATGGAGAAAAACGAGTGAGTCCGAAAACCGTTGGACCCGGAGAGAGATTTATTAGGTACTCCCAAGATGGCGCACATTCGGAAATTTGCGTTTGTGACATCAAATTTATGACGTTGGTGGCGAGTCGACACCTAATTATCCCATTATCAGTCAATTATGGAGGGCTGTTAACTCTGAGAAGATGAACATTATTAGCTAGGTGTGTTCCGTTCTAGAAAATCCTACTGATCTAAACGTTCAGTTCAGGCTAATTGGCTCTTAGTGGAAAAATGAAATGAGACTCAGGGAATAGGATAGATGATGTAATATTTTGGATGCCCAATTCTGGGTTGGTGTGTGTGTGTGTGTGTGTGTGTGTGTGTGCCTGTCTGTGTGTGTCTGTGTGTGTGTGTGTGTGTCTGTGTGTGTGTGTGTGTGTGTGTGTGTGTGTGTGTGTCTGTGTGTGTGTGTGTGTGTGTGTGTGTGTCTGTGTGTGTCTGTGTGTGTGTGTCTGTGTGTGTTTGTGTTCACTGACTTATTCATCAATGAGTCAGCTTGTTCCTGGTTGTAGAGCCAGGGCTGTAGGGCTCAGAGACATGTCATCCACTCTGACTCACTGCACTCTTCTAGGAAGTTAAACAAACCAAACCCCTAATACCATCGCTGCCGCTGATGATGGACACTGCTTCTAGTGGTTCGCCTTCTCTGCTTCCTCAACTCATCTGCCCTCCCCTGACCTGCTCTCTCGCCTTTCACCAGCAGGGGGAGCTATAGGCTTCACAGGAACATGGGTGCTCGGTAGAGATTCAGTGGTCACTCTCACTCATGCTGTGTAGCGAGTGTGGTCAGTTTATCTGTGTTTGTCTTTTTGGAGTCCTCTTTACATTGTTTAGTTTATTAATTAATTAATTAATGTATTTATTTATTTATTTATAGATTATATTGAATTAGATGTAAAAATGAAAAAATTGAATCAGATGTAAAAATAAATAATGGACCAAGGATGGTGATGTTGAAGGAGCCCATTTCTGGTGATGCGATGCCAGTGATGTTGATGATGACTGGGTTCAAGTCTCCTGTAAGATTGTATATCTTTCTCAGACTCCTGTCTCCACTCAGACAGATGAGTAATAGATATTATTGGACCGCACGACTCCTGAACAGAACTGGCCCAGATCAGGGCCATGTCCTGAGCTGCCCCAGCCACAGGATATGCATCTGAGCAGCTCTTATCATCTCCAGAAAACAACAGATGCTCAGCACTCCGCTCTGATTTTGTGTGTGCGTGCGTGCGTGCGTGCGTGCGTGCGTGCGTGCGTGCGTGCGCGCGTGCAGTAGGGGTTTGTTTTGCTAGCCAGAGATTCTGTTCGGTGCCATATTAGCCCCAAACATCGGGCACTGTGGACCAGATCAGGCCTGTTGTCCCAAAAGCATCAGAATGTGCTGAGCATCATAGCTAAACAGAATGTGCTCAATATGTTTCAGTCATTTCAAGTCTGCCATGCATGGCACAATGACGCTTTTGGGACAGTGTGATGGAAAACATTATTATCATTGTAATATGTGTGCTTACAAGTTGCTGTAGACATAAATTGACCCTTGACCACCGACACTTAAGTCTGCAGACACAGAATGCTCTAGTTCACACCAAGAAAGTTCAGTGTGCAAGAGTTCAATTTAAAGTGGAACTTACTGCAAAAAGATTTTCCTGACAGACAGGCATGACAACTGTAGTCTAAAAGCCAGATTTGTAACAAGACGAAAGCATTGAGGATTGCTGCAGAAAAGAGGTGAAGATCAATGGTGTGAATTGATTGTTGAGGGCTGTTGCAAAGTTTTGCCTGAGGTTTCAAAATATGAGTTGTGTCACGGTTGTTAGATTCAATCTCACACAATCTCAGTCTCACACAAACTTGTGAGTGTACTAGCATTTCATATTGACTATCTCATTCAGATTGCAGCGGATCGTGATGAAGCTTGTGATTTATACCTCTAACAACACATTGGTTGCATAGCTTAGCCAGCAAAGTAAGTTGGCTAGCCAATCATCAGGACAGTTATGTTTGTTTTGTTACTTCATTATTAGCATACACTGATGATAGATAGATAGATATATAGATAGATAGATAGATACATACATACATAAATAGATACATAGATACATAGATAGATACATTATTGATCCCCAAGGCAAAATTCAAGACACTGGAGATGTATTCAAACTGTCTCTCCTCTCGGAGCAAAACTCTGACTCTGAGTCACTAGACGTCACAAGCGCTGTGAGGTAAAAGTGTTCCAAAACCTTGCAAAGTGCGATATGACACAGCTAATCTTTTGCCAGTGCCTTGTGACCATGTTCATAGTTAATGGCACCATTTACCGTGACTATACCGTAAGCACATGCTCTAGTTCATTGAGTGATCTAGTTCTCTCTGTCTGAATGAACAGAGACTCTTGACTTGCACTAAAGTCTACCGCAAAATGTAGGCAATCTGTTTTGCCAGTTGGAATAAACATTTCCAGTATGCGCTGGTCTGTGGTTAGGTCAGATCCCATTTGTTTACTGTGCAGCATTTGATGGTGTAAAACATCACAGCAATTCCCCCGATGGTTGATAGCCACTTACCGATTATCGTCATTCTACTGTACTGTTCATTTTGAAATGGCATCAGTGTGTTTACTTGGAAAGACCACTGTATATTTCCACATTTGTATTTCCATCATAAGTTTGGTCTTAAATTGAATTTAGACGTACTACTAAAAGGTCTTCAGAAGCCTTAAATTGAACTTGTTTATACCTATAGACGCCCTGATACTGTATGTATGTGCAGTGTGTGTTTGTGTGTGTGTGTGTGTGTGTGTAAACAGTATGTGCGTGTTGTATAACTTAACTGTTGTATATACAGTGTGTGTGTGTGCTGTGTATCTGTTGTACATACTGTACAGTATGTGTATATAATATATATGTGTGTGTTATGTCACTTATCTGTTATATGTTAAGTGTATAAGTTATGTATAGTGTGTGTGTGTGTGTGTATGTGTATGTGTGTGCTGTGTTTCTAATGGGTTCCAGTGTTTCTCCCTCTCAGTAGTACACATTAACCTGCATAGAGAACACTACACAGATGTAGTCTTCTCTGTGAGTAGTGTTTGCTCCGTTTGTTCATGTGTTGTGCGAAGTACTCACAGAGCTTTCCCCTTTCTCTTTCCTTGTATGTCTCTCTCCATCCATCGCTCCCTTTCCTTTCTCTCTATCCCTCCTTCCCTCTGTTCTCCCTTCTTCTCTCTCTCTCCCCCCCTCCCTCTCCTCTTCTCTCTCCCCCTCCCTCTGTTCTCCCTCCCTCTCTCTCTCTCTCTTCCCCCTCGCTCTCCTCTTCTCTCTCACCCCTCCCTCCCTCTGTTCTCCCTTCTTCTCTCTCTCCCCCCCCCCCCCCTCTTTCGTTCTGCTGACCGCAGTGCGCGCTATGGGAGTCCTAAACGCCAACTGCAGTTCTACAGGTACCGCTCTGCTTTCTGCTCCCTGCCTGCTGTGTGTGTGTGTGTGTGTGTGTGTGTGTGTGTGTGTGTGTGTGTGTGTGTGTGTCAGTGTGTGCATGAACCAAAAAAACACTTGTCTGTGTTGAGTGAAACCTGCAAACCCCTGTAAAAGTATGGACGTATGGTAATTTTGGGATCATGGTAAGTTCATAAATGGTGTTTCACTCTCTGCAGTTGCCAACATGAGTAATTCCACTTTGGTCAATTTAGACCAAATCAGCGGCTCTGTGTGGGCTATGGTGGATGAGTCCATATACCTGCTGTGTTACATGTTTTCTGAACCACATATCAGGTTTATATGTTCATGAAACACTGCAACCAAACCATTGTCTCAATGACATGCTAACACGTCAGAGCCTGTTTATAAACCTGCATTTTCAAAAAAAGAAAATCACTACCACGAACAAACAAAACATATGACTGGTGGCTGACTCCTCCCCACATGTCTGTATGAACGCCTGGCTGATGTTGAGCGATACACACCCTTTTCTCTCTTTACATTTGTTATGCCCATGCACATTCACATTCACACACATACACACACACTCTATCACTCTCTCTCACTCTCTCTGTCTCTCTCTCACTTTCTCTCTCTCTCTCTCTCTCTCTCTCACTCTCTCTTTCACACACACACACACACACAAACACACACACACACACACACACACACACACTTTGTCCCTACTTCTGGCTCCTAGTGAGGTCTGATATCATATCTTTACGGCGGTGGATTAATGTGTGGAGTGCAGATGGGCTCAGTAAAAAGCCTGACTCTAGCGGGGGGTGTCTGCCACTAATGACTTCTCTATTGAATTTTCATTTCTCTGCCATCTCTGCACATTTTTTCTCTCCTTTTAAGCTCAAAGTGTCAGTTAGCCCCACGCCCATCGTATCAGGAATCGATCAGCACACATATTCACACACGAAGTATTTTTCTGATGATTGCGCGTGCATACACACACACACACACACACACACACACCTACACACCCCTATTTGGCGGACGTCAAAAAAGCAGCTTTGCTGTTTTTCCATCACTTTGTTCGAGATGACGGGATGTGTGATCTTGCAGGATTAGTTTTCTGAAACCTGACTCTAACAGGGAAGCTACACCCTGGCGCATAACTGGCGCATAGTCTGCTGCAACAGTTACTGTAGCTTCCACTGTAATCGATGAAGGTACTGTAGCTCTCCTGGAAATCCAGAGTTCTTGCAATTTGGATTTGCTCAGCGAGTCACTCTGGCTGTCAGTAATGGTGCTCATTACCCATTCTGTTGGAGCCGAGCTGCACCAGTCACCTCTGTGTATCCGATCCAGGAGGGCCAAAGGCTAAGAGCTAAGTAGACGACGACAACGCTGCTACGTTGAAGTCTGGGATCAGCCAGTAAACCTTGGTGGTCGTAGTGTTATCCAGTTGTATGCAGTGATATTTTAGAATGCATGCTTGGCACCGCCAAGAGTTGGGAATGGAACGCTTCAGTTAAGCGCCTGGTATAGCTTCCCTTGTAGCTGTTATTGCAATGGTCTTCACCTCCACCTGTCTCTGTAGAACTTCTCTTGAAGTTCTAATGACAACCCTATAGGCCTTTCTACACTAAAATCTTTAATTGTGCATGTGTATTACTGATGAGGATACTCATCTGATTCACATTCACACAACAGACTACAGACTCGGTATACAGATCTCTTGCAGTGCTTAATTTAATTCAAAAGTTCTCATTCAATCGCACAAAAGGATTGTGTTTTTATCTCATCGCAAGACATTGTGTCCATCCCAAGCACACCCGTGTAGATGGATAAACAGCATTTGATGGGATTGCTCTCACATGTGCGCTGGAGTGAAAATGCAGTTCGTCTTCATCATGTCAGTGGCTTTTGACCACTGTGGTCTTTGACATTCCAAACGATTCCTTCCTGAGCTAAGTGTTCTTGAGTGAAGAGCCATCTCCTTGACTCTGACTCTGATTGGCTGTCCAGCTGTCCGTTGCCGTGGTATTGACTGCAAACGATGAATATTTCATCCTCTGAACCCCTGTGTTCCCCCCCTAGAGAGGAGAGATGGTGGTGCCAGTGTTTGTGTGGTTGGAGATTTATTTGAGACTTTCAGATGGGGATGAGTGGAAACTGGAGCACAGAGCTGTCATGCAGGCCCAGTCTGTGTGGATGAGTGTTCCAGTAATGGGCTCCTGATGGACATGCAAGCGATGTGGCTTACATGAGGTTATGTCGTGGGCAGAGGAACCTCTGTAGCCATTATCGACTAACTAGGAGGAACCAGCAGAGATTTTCCACAGAGGGGCTTCACAAGGGTAATCCACGTCAGGTGCTGGGCTAGTCCTATGTAGGAGATGCCCAGTTAGTCAGGTGTGTGTGTGTGTGTGTGTGTGTGTGTGTGTGTGTGTGTGTGTGTGTGTGTGTGTGTGTGTGTGTGTGTGTGTGTGTGTGTGTGTGTGTGTGTGTGTGTGTGTGTGTGTGTGTGTGTGTGTGTGTGTGTGTGTGTGTGTGTGTGTGTGTGTGTGTGTGTGTGTGTGTGTGTGTGCTTTGAATGTTGAGTTAAGAAGCTACTCAGGTCATTGTCATTAATGTGCTCAGTGATTCACATGAGTGTGTGTGTGTGTGTGTGTGAGAGAGAGAGAGTGGGTGTGTTTGAATGTGTATAGTATGCTTCTTTGTATACAGTAGGTGTGTGTGAGAGAGTGTGCATGGATCCATATGTTCTCACATGGGTATCATTACTGCCTGTAGTGCCTCTTAGCATCCTTTCCTGTGGAACAATAATCAGAAGCTTTTAGTCCAAAAAGCTTCCGTTAAATAATTTAGGCCTGATAGTATTTGCTGTGGTTAGCAAAAAAAGGGGAAAAAAATAAAGAAGAAAAAAACAAAACAAGCTTGAGACCCTTGACTGCCATGAATAGATTTTTTCTCCATAGATTCCGATAGAGATGGGGTGTAGACAAGGGCAAGGGCGGGGTTGCAGGGATAGACCAGGGAGTGCTTGTGTGTGTGTGTGTGTGTGTGTGTGTACTGTATTAGGTGGCGTGTGGGTGGGTGGAGGTGGAGGGGGGGTAGCACTTCCTCTCTATGCACTAATTGGTTTAGATGCATCAGAGTAAGACACTCCCAGTTTGGGTGGAGGGGAGCGTGGCTGGCCGCACGACTGTCTTTATAAGAGCGCAGGGCCACCAGAAAAACCTCGCACATGAGCCGACCTCCTAGAAATCGGGTGAGTTTCATTAAAAAGGGAATCTGTGTGGGCCGGTACGGGTTTGTTGTGTGTGTGTGTGTGTGTGTGTGTGTGTATGTCTGCGTGCATGTGTGAGAGAGTGTAGGCGTATAGGTGTGTGTGTGTGTGCAGGCATGTGTAAGGGTCAGAGGGTTTTATTTTTCCCCTTTTTTGCTGTTTTTCGCTCGGCTTGAACGGACCCTGCATGGAGGTGCAGGCTTGCGGGCCTCGTACTCTACCCACTCCTTGAGCTTCCTACGCCTGGCAGCGCTGGCTCTTATCGGACGAGCGCTCCTTTTCCCGTTGTGTCCTGGTGATGATGGAGGTTGCCTGACTTTGCCTACCGTAGACCACATGAAGTTTGCCATGGAGATCAGGACCTGCAAATGTGGAGGATCAGCTATTCACTCTCCAGTCTAGACGCACAGATGTATCTGGATGGCATCAACTGCAAATGCTGATGCAGATTGAAGAAGACATATACTGTAGCCCTTGATGAGGCAGATGAGTTTTTAAGTTTCTCTGAGTTTTTCTTTTCTTAATATAGGAAGTGAACAGTTTACACCAGTGTGTGTGTGTGTGTGTGTGTGTGTGCAGTGTGTGCACTTTCAGCTTATCCAGCAGTTTCCACTGGGACCTAATGTGCTCAGGCAGTCCGGCAGTTTAGCTGAGTGGTGCTGAGGCTTCTCCTCCACTCTGTGGACCTTTAAGGGATCAATACAGGCATTGTGATGGAGCCGCTAACTCTTCAGCCTCAGCAGTAGCATTGCCGCTTAGCGCTAATGCAGCGGGTTAGCCGCGTGAAACAGATGTCCGCTTTTAGCCGGTGTCAGTGCAGCGCAAGGCTGTAAGGGCAGATTGCTGAATGACTGATGAGCCGATGGTCAAGTGTGTCGGATGTGGCACATAATTGGTAATGGCATTCACATTAAATGGACATGAATGGATGAAATTTGCACAGCTAACAACCATTTAGCCTAGCGATGGCACAAGGACTGAGTTACAGGTTAATGTATGCACTGAATTGTGTCCTACAATAATGTTCACACTTGTTTCAGGATAGATTATGGCGCAAGTGAAAAAGTTGGTGCTATAGTGCTGAGAAAAGGGCTGCTCTTTTTGTTAGTATTTGTATTATTTACCTTCACAGTTGGACTCATTAATGTAGTTTTGATATTGCTATCAATTTAATTAGGATAGCTGTCTCAAAGAAAGCAGTGTGGCAATACAGATTGTTGTACAGTAGTTTAAGTGCATGTTTTTTTTTTTTCTTTCTGAAGTTTGTTAGTTAACAAATCCCAGTGGTGCAAAGAGGTTAGCCTAAAACTTGATTTTGAATTGATATTTTTATTCATTTTGGATTCACTAAGGTGGTGACCACAGACGTGTGCATCACATTGTTTGACTTCGTCCGACCCTTAGGGTGGATGTTCTGCACACGGTCTCCTTGTAGAGTGCTTTCTTTTATCACCTCAGATATCAGATTCTCTACTGTGGTGCTTCTAAATGCACTAATATGGCACATTATATAAGTTGATACGGTGCTTTTAAAGTACATCATCTGGCCCCTAGGTGTATGGTGCTTTTACGCACTAATATACATAATATAAGTTAATATGGTGCATTTAAAGTACATCCTCTGGCCCCCAGGTGTATGGTGCTTTTATACGCACTAATATGGCACATTATGATATAAGTTAATATGGTGCATTTAAAGTACATCCTCTGGCCCCTTGGTGTATGGTGCTTTTATATGCACTAGTACTGTATGGCACATTATATGATATAAGTTAATATGGTGCATTTAAAGTACATCTTCTGTCCCCTAGGTGTATGGTGCTTTTATATGCACTAATATGACACATTATATGATTTAAGTTAATATGGTGCATTTAAAGTGCATCTCCTGTCCCCTAGGTGTATGGTGCTTTTATATGCACTAATATGGCACATTATATGATATAAGTTAATATGGTGCATTTAAAGTGCATCTTCTGTCCCTTAGGCGTAGTTCTACCTCCTGTTTGAAATATGTTGGTACCATTAGCCAGCTCCTGAGTCCTTTTAGTTGAGTAGAAATGCTCTACTGTCCCACTTCCATCAACTTTCATGGAGAGCTGTTAAATGTACTGTAAGGGTTACTGTATTGATTGGAGGGTATAGGGCCTGTTTTGGAATGTAGACAGCACCCAGTGATTAAATCTTTTTTTTTTTTTTTTTAAGAGACAATAAGTCTGAGATGCAATGAGCTATCAACTCATCGGAGAAGCTTAACTCTATTCATTGCAGATTGTGATTGTAAAGCTAAGCATTTAGCTGCCACTTTTATCCAAAGCAATTGACCGATACCAATGCCGGGGCCAGTCACCCTGGAGCAACTCAGCGTTAAGTGTCTTGGTTAAAGGAACACGCTGACTTTTTGGGACTTTAACTTATTCATCGTATTCCCCAGAGTTAGATAAGTTGATACATACCCTTTCCATCTCCGTCCGTGTAGTTATTTGATCTGACGCTTCCACTGCAAAGTGGCAGGTTTCAAATAGTCTACACCTTATTATAGTGACAAAAGAACTCCAACATTTTCCTCTTTACAGTACATGCTGTGATTTGTATAGTTACAATGTGTTCAAATCAGCCATTTTGTAAGCATAGACATACTTAGACATACACTATGTTTTCATTCAGGGAAATCACTGCTCCGTTGGGTTTGTAGAAGTAATTCGAGCTTTTCAGACAAATCACTCCGCCTGAATGTGAACATAGTTCCAAGTATGACTATGCTTAAAACATGTCTCATTTGATGTTGTTATTTGTACACATGGAGTTCTTTTGTCATTTTTGGGAGGTGTAGGCTATCAAAGCTGGCCACTTCGAGGCACTTCTAGGCTAGCGATGGGTGCGTCAGACCAAATGACTACTGTACACACACAGAGATGGGAAGTGCGTGTATTGTCTTATTTAACTCGGTGTGTTCCTTTAAGAGCACAACAGTGGCAGCTTGGAATCGAACCTGTGACTTGTGGCGGTATATATCTAAGAATAAGAGGAAATACTTGCAATCCATGTATTGTAACACCAGACAAATATCTGTCCAGTTGGCTTTTTCACCAACCGAGTTCTTTTTCACCAAGAGACCTAGTGTTTCCTCACGGGGCGAAACATGTTCATAGCAGCAGCGGCCTTTCATATTGCCTGTGCATGTTCCAGTGTTGTCCAGCAGGTGTCAGCATTGGCTCACTGCGTCGGTCTCTTGCGAAGTATGTGTGTCAGCGGCAGTGGAGATGGCTGAAGTGGCCATTGGTCTGATTGAGCGTCAGCCAGAACTCGGCTGATTTGTCAGGGCACCGCCATGTTTCCATCATCCCCCCCCCCCCCCCCCCCCCCCCTTCAGCTAACCTCACAATGATCCTCTTCGTTCACCCAAGTGTCATTTGCTGTGTGTGCGTGTGTGTGACACTGTGTGCGTGTGTGCGTGTTGATCTGTGCATGGCTGGATCCATAATCCCCTCTGCTGTTGTTATGCCAAATAAAACACCTTGCATGCATAGCCTATTAGCACCTCCCCATGCACACGCTCTCACACACACACACACACTCCCCCGGTCCGTTCCCCACCTGTTGACTGCTCGCTTCTAAAAACCTGTCCTCTCCTTCACCTTAGCACACCTGTGCATCTGCCATTGGATCCCAGAGAGGGAGAGAGAGAGAGAGAGAGAGAGAGAGAGACGGTAGAAGAGAGCAGAGTAAATGAGCGAGAGATGCAAATAAAGAGAGATGAAGAAGAGAGAGAGCGAGAGAGAGAGAGAGAGAGATGTAATGGAGCCAGGCTCTAATTACAGAATTGCACAGCTCCTTAGTTTTGGGACTCTCTCTCTCTTTTTTTTCTCTTTCTCTCTCTCTCTCTTTCTCTGTCTTTCTTTCTTTCTCTCTCTCTCTTCCCCCTTTTTGTCTCCTCCTTCTCCTCCTCTCTCTCCTTCTCTCCTCCATCCCTCCCTCCTGAAGGCAGGTGCTATTTAAGGCTCCTCCTGTGCCCCACTGGCTCTCCCAGCTCTGTGCTGACCAGCCCCAGATAGCCCAGCCTGCCTGAGCCTGCCCCTGCACCCCCACACCACCCCCCCACCACCACCAACCCCCCCCCCCACCCCCGTTGCTGCGCCTGCCTGTGCCTGCGCTGATCTCGCCCGGACCTGGTAGGGGGAGAGAGAGAAGGTGCGAGGGAAGGAAGGAGGGAGGGAGGGAGGGAGAGAGGGACGGAGGCTTGGAAGGGAGGAGTAAGTGAATGTATGCATGAAAGAGAGAGAGAGAGAGAGAGAGAGAGAGAACTGGAGAGAGTTACAGAGAAGTGTGTGTTGAGAGGGACTGTTGCGGTGAGAAGAGGAGAGGTGCATGTGTGTGTGTGCGTGTGTGTGTCTGCATTCAGAGAGAAACAGAGTGTGGAGGGGAAATAGTAGTGTGTGTGCACGTGAAAAAAAGCGAGAGAGAGGAGAGTGTGTGTGTAAAAGTAGCCAGGCGGTGCTGTGTAGCAGTCCGTGGCGGTCATGTTTGCGGGCGGCTACGCCGGCGGCTCCTCGTCCGTCGGCCGCCACCCGTCATCCGGCCACCCCTCCGACAACCTGCAGATCCCCAAACCGCCGGGCCCCGGCAGCGGCATCCGCAAGAGCAGCAGCAGCGGCAGCGCCGGCGGCGCAGGAGGAGGCGGCAAGATGCTGTCCATGTCCTACAGCGATAGCATCCGCTCCGGCATCAGCCGCTACCACTCGGAGCAGGGCCTCAACCAGCCGCCCGTGCCCACCGCCGCCTCGCGGCTGGCCGAGCAGGCCGAGCAGCAGCGGCTCCGCGAGCAGCGGCTGGCCGCCCAGGTCAAGAACATGGAGGACTTCCTCAAGATGAACTGCCTGGCGCTGGAGGAGTGCGTCTCCTTCCGCACGGGCATGAAGTACAGGTAAGGGGGGGGCAGCGGTCGGGCGTCGGGCATCGGGCATCGGGGCGGTTCGAGGTTAAAGAGGAACTATGCAGGATTGGCGATTTCATCTCTGGTTTCGGTTTCGTTGTTAGTTTTCGCTCGTTTTATGCTTGCATTTTCTCTGCAGAGCTTCCCCGACAGCTTTAGCGTGTATATTTATACATGTATAGGCTATATTCAAATATATAAATTGCAAGCGTGGTTCGTCGTCTCAGACTTCCAGATGTAAACAAAGAGCGATCGTCTCCTGCAGAAAGTTGCATAGGGTCTCTTTAAAGCTGAGCAAATGGTCGCTTCGCAGGGCACTTTAAGCACTTAAAACACCTGAACCTGCCAATACTGCTGGGACCTGAGCTGTGAAGCACAGGTTAGCCCTGGAGAGGGAATTGGGGACTTTTGATCTAATGCTAGTATGCTGCCTACCTGAAAGGCATTTAAAAACCTTGTAAACGCCACAAGTTGGCGATACTGTTGGCAGTGCCATGCTGTGAAAGGATTTCTTACGTTTTCTTGTGGTGAACCTGAACTGCAACACTACTGTACATAGTAGTGCATTACCTGCTGTGAGGAATGATCTGTGTGTGTTTACCTGTCCTTCAAATGACTATGACTGAAGGGCTCCTCACCAACCCAGCAATTGAGTTGTCGTCAGGTGAATCCTGGAATAGTGGCACGGAGTTCGGGCTGAGTGGCGTGTTTTAGTTTGTTTGTGATGATCCACAGCAGGTTCCTGTCCCTCTACGGGATGTATTATGGAATGTACTATGTCAGTAGTAGTAGCTGCACTGCGACATGTTGTGCCACATTTTTTCTCATTGACAACTGAATCTGGTGGTTTATGTCACACCAGAAAAAAGCTTCAAATATTTCTAAAATGAAAGAATATGAGGTTTTTGTTTATGTTCTGCTGCTGTGGGTTAGATATCAGGATGGTGTGCGAGTGAATGAGATCAAACGGCTCTTTTTGGGAGTGAGCTGAGAGTGCAGGAGGTGGGGAGGGAACAGGAAACTCAGACAGATCTGTCCCAGATCAGGCCCAGATCCGTTTCAGAGTCTCGAAGGTGCAGAGTCTGTGAGCACAGTGCTAGTTATTCTAGAGCTGTGTTTTTTTTCGACTTCTTCTTTGCCTTTTGTGCTGTTTAAGCAGTTTTTTGTTGATAGCATTTCAACATTAGCGCTCACTGTGACACACTTGTGGTGGAGTTTGTGCTGTTACAGCTGCCTTCAGCTGGCGTTCTATCTCTGGAACAACAACAACAACAACAACAACTGCCCTGCTGCTGGTGCCAGGCCAGGTGTACTTGCAGGTGTGATCTACTTGGAGTGTGTGTGTGTGTGTGTGTGTGTGTGTGTGTGTGAGAGTCTTGAGGGTGCGAGGGTGCGTGCGTGCTAGCGTGTGCGTGTGTGTGTGAAAGAGAGATGTTAATGTGGCCAATGTGAGTTCAACCCTGATGCCTTACTGGTTCAGAACTGAAACACAGTTGGTTTGATTATAATTGTGGGCTGCATTATTCTGGATAAAACTTTGCCTAGAATTGAGATCACATTTTTCTTATGATATTATATTAGGGATTCACGATTGTGAAATTCTGGGCCAATAATGACCTTTAAAAGTACAATTAACTGATGCCAATATGTTCTATTTGTTTGTTTTACCCGTAATTTCCCGACTATTAGCCGCGGCTTATACATTGATTTTGCAAAATCTCTTCTGCTATGAGGTTAATACAGGGGGCCAGTTAATGTGGTGTTAATATGGTTTTGTTTCTTTTGACTTGAATAAAACACTGTCCTGCGGCTTATACACAATGCGGCTTATATGCGGGAAATTACTGTATTGTTAATTGTATAATTTAGTGGGAGATCTATAAATTAGTCAAGTTCTGTTGGTGTATCCCTAATAATCACACTTTTTTTTTTTACGTGAGCCTACGGAAGTTAATGCAAAAAGATGCCGTAGATGCTCTTTGTCGGAGAAAAGAGAGGGAAAGCTTTTTCTTATGCCTCACCAATTGTCACTTTTGGGAGCTACAGTATAGACTAGTTGGTTCCAACCACCTCAATGAACTATGCTAATGGAGCCATTTCAATAAATAATAATAATAAAAAAAATCCTGCCTTTGGCCTTGCTAGCGTGTTAAGTGCATTTGTATTGTGGTCACGGACGTTGCCTGCTCTTCAAAACCATTGTAGTAGTCCCTCCCTCCAGCTAAAGCTCTACCATCATGTCTTGACTGACAGATGTGATAGCATGTCATAGAAGTGAAAGCCATTAGTAAAGCTCTAAAGCGCCTGTACTCATTTAGTCCATTTCATTCTCCTCAGTAGAAGTGTTCCCCAGCCCCATCATTTGCCCTGTCATTTCACTCACTTGCTCTCACTGGGTTTGGTCTCCTTAGTGCCAAGCTTCTGCATTGTCGTTTTTAAAAAAAAAAAAATTAAAGAAGCCACATGCTTTCTCTCTTTATTCAAAGCCCTCTACCGTGATTGAATGCCTGTTACCTTTTGAGAGGTTTGTTTGTGTGTGTGTGTGTGTGTGTGTGTGTGTGTGTGTGTGTGTGTGTGTCTAGAGATGATCAAGCACCACTTGTAGTTTAAAGCAGAAATTATAATATGATAGTGGGAAATGATTAGTATACTGGTATGCTAATTGAAACATATTGCCCTAGATTAGCATGTGTTGATGTATTTGTGTACTGTAGGTTCGACTTCGTATTGTGCAGGCAAGAGTTTCCCTCTTGTGTACTAGACTACAAGCCTTTTTCAGTGGAGATTTGTATTGAAGTTTTGTTTTTAGTTGAGGCCTACTGTAGGACTTCATCTGTGTACAGACGGGAAACTGTCCCTTTGTCTCGCATTAATTACAGACAGTATTGTTGCGCTGTCTCAAAGACACATTAAGTTTTGCCCTAGTAAGAGACTCCATAGCAGTGCGCTACTTTCCCCCAGTCAGTTGTCCGGCTGCTCTGAGCCCACACTAGCAGCCCACTGGTTTATTTTCATCATCTAGGTCGGACCGTGTCCGTGTCCGTGTGTGTGTGTGTGTGTGTGTGTGTGTGTGTGTGTGTGTGACTGTGTGTCTGTGTGTGACTGTGTGTCTGTGTGTCTGTGTGCACATGTGTGTGCAGCCAACAATGCAAGAAGGGCAGGTCTGTCTCACGGGCAAACTAAACTATAATGAGCTTGGTTTGTTGTATGTGGGAGAGTTGAACTCTCAAAACCGTGTCTCCCAACCCTGCCCATCGTCCCCCCACCTCACCTGAAAAACATCTGTGTCCCCTTAGTCTTGCGTGTATGTGAGAGAGATGATTTCTTAGTTCCCTGTAGTGGAGTCTGACTGTGGAGCAGGTCATTCCCCCGATGAGTCCAGATTGACTGGACTGGACGTAAGTGTGGACCCAAACCAGGAGCAGGCCATTCCCATAGTCAGCCACCCTGTGCTAAGAATATCAGATTGCTCCATTCCATGCCTAAATAGCAGAGATGTGAAAGCTGGTTTCAGAAAGTAAAAGTCCTACCATGTGTGTTACCTTACTGTTCGTACAGTACCTGGCTGAAGAGTTGAGTTTTTTTTTTTTAACTTAATTTTTGGAACGAATATGGGCAAAGTCTTCGTAGTGGGTTGAGCAATGCAGAGTTTGCAGTTGGATTAGCAGAGTTTGCAGTTGGACTACCAAATTTCTTCCAGAAATGCTGTTTTTTTGAGGAAGTCATTATAATTTTAAGGGCATAATTGACCCACCCTTACAACAGCTAATGGCCCTGTGTGTTCTCGGTTGACCAGAGCAGACTAGTGTGTAGATCATGTGTCACCATCTCCACAGTGTGTGTAGGCACTGAGGAGTGGAGTTCTTCACGGTGGCTGGTCGATCACTGTCTCTTGAGGGTCCCTCTAAGCTCAGACTCATGTAATCCATTAAGCTCTACTGTATGTCCTGTTCGCCGGTCCCTGCTTCGCTATGCGTACAAATGAGGTATTGTTTTCCGCAGTTCGCTAGCAGTGGCTTGACTGCTGTTGTTTTGACCGCCGCTCTCTCTCTCTCCCCGCTCTCTGCTCTCTCTCTCTGCTCTCTCTCTCTCTCTCTGCTCTCTCTCTCTCTCTCTCTCTGTCTCTGTCTCTCCCTCTCTCACTGGTGTTGGGTGACTGAGGCAGCCGTTTGTCACTGCGCTGCGCTGCGCTGTGTGTCCGGGCCGTAGAGCTCAGGCAGTCAGTGGGCTGTGGAGGGCACGGTCGTTACACAGGTGGGCTGGGGATCACCTTACAGGAGGGAATGGGGTTCATCTGCTCAAACCATCCCCTCCTCACATATCTCTCCCCCCAGTGCTGCACATCCCATATTCTGGCTCTTAAACCAGCCAGGTGTGTGTGTGTGTGTGCGCACAAGCGAGTGTGTTTGTGTATTACTGAGTGTGTGTGTGCGCGCAAGCGAGTGTGTTTGTGTATTACTGAGTGTGTGTGTGTGTGTGCGCGCACGAGTGAGTGTGTTTGTGTATTACTGAGTGTGTGTTTGCGCACGCACGAGTAAGTGTGTTTGTGTATTACTGAGTGTGTGAGCGTGTGTGTGTATGTGTGTATGTGCGTGCGTGAGCAAGTGTATCTGTATGTGGAAGGGTCACCTGGACAGGTATCTGTATCTGAGTGTGATGGAGGATCTTGTTTATCCTCATTAAGCTAGCCCAGAGATCAGGCCGACACGTGCTGTATTTTCCTCTGCCCAGTGAACCTTGGCAGGCCAGCTGTCCATGAAAGAGGAGAGCCACTAGGACCCACCATTTGTAGTAACGTTACCGCTCACTGACACTTGGGGACCAAATGCTACTACGTACAGTATATGTTTCAAGATATATTTTCAACCTTAATGGCGTCGCGCTCCTCATGTCGCTTGCAGTCAGGACACAACAGTTGAAAACAATGTCATTTTGGATTTTATTAATGTTCGCTAATGCTCGCTCGCGTCCGGTTAGGACATGGTGTAACTTCTCCTACTGCCCTTTGTGACATCAACAAGAAGAACATGTCCGTACTCCAGCACTGACCTAATAAGGGCAACGTGAATCAGCTGGTGGTCATCACCTGACATGCTTGTTTGGGCCAGAACCCAGAGCAGGTAGACACTTCAATACCTTCTGTACCATGTTGTGGACTTGATAGATGAGTCTACAGTACATGCCATCCCTGGTAGAGAGCAGTTGGAACCACAGGCACAGGGACTTTTCTCACACGGGGTATCTGTTCTACACCTCATAACTCTTCTTACTTATGGACGTGTCATTTTGCAAGGCCCATTCATTTAAGTGCTCAGCGGGTTTTTCCCAAATACAGTAGTTACCATATCATTAGTAGTGACAACTGCTCTGTTGTGGGAAGCGGCTAGTAGCTGATTAGTTTGCTAATTTTGGACACAAACCTGTAATATGAGTAAGTAATTAGTGTTTTTGTCATTTGTCCGTATCCGCATAGCTGATTTATATTCACTGTGAACGTGTTCCTGCAGCTCTCGCTAGCGATACTCTCATAAATCATTGTTGGTGTGGGATTTCTCCCCGAAACACGACCTGCGGCACCTCTGTACAAACCCTGTGGGCTCAGCTGACTCTAATCAACCACTGTATCACAATCAGTCCACTCTTACATTCTAATGAAAGCTCCCAATCAGGCCGGGGGCGGCACGCACTTCCGATCGCCTTCATCATTATTTCAGGATATCAGGAAAGAGCGCCCACTCTCTCTCTCCCTCTCTCTCTCTCCCTCTCTCTTTCTCTCTCCCCCTCTCTGTCTCTCTCTTTCTCTCCCCCCGTCTCTCTCTCTCTCTCTCTCTCTTTCTCTGTGTTTTGGGCTTCTGGCCTCCCAAGAGTGAAGAATAGTGCCACTGTCCAATATAGCCGCACAGGTAACTCTATCACCAGCTCGTAACCTACTTTTAACAATGGCAGATCTTATCTTAGCTTTGTTTTGTGACCGCAAAGCAATGAGGCACACAGGCCTACCTGACCACCCATTTCAGAAATCACAACTCAACAGGTGCTGGCAGCAGGGTCCTCTGGAAATCCTGGACTCCCACTTGTGGTCTCTCTAGCTTTAGGATGAGCCTGCAGTGTTTATGAGGGTCTGCATGCCATGTTACCTGATGGAGATAAAGCGGGACACCGGATGATACCGGATGAGCGGAGGAACACTCAGTAGCATCACAGAGGATTGTGTTACATTTGAATTAACACGCACTGACCTCTCCAGACAGTTATTTAACTACCAGATCTTGCGTCAGTGGGGATACCAAATCCGCGTTCCTTTGTTTGCCTTGATTCGCTAGACCCGTAATTAGAGTGGATGAAAACCAGAAACAGAAAAGCAGCAAGTCGGAATTGGCTTTTTATGTCGTTTTCCAAATAGGAATAATTACCGAAGCAGATGGATGTTGTTACAGTGGAAAGTTCCTCACGTGCTGGTATCTGTGCGGATCTCAATTGCCTACTGTAACACACACACACACACACACACACACACACACACCGCCGGCCTTTGGCACGGCTTCAGGTTTGTCTCACAAGAGCAGAGCACTCTCTCTTAATTAAACGTGTCCCTCGGCCTCAGCTGGCTAGCGCTCACTAGGCTAGTGCTCGCTTGGTACAGTAATGCACTGACTCGCCTGTAGGGCTCCCTGTCTGTGGTCAGCCTGCCCTACAACACGGCCCAATGGCCCATAATCTTTCCACTTCCATGCAAAAGAGCACTAAAGTCACCCTTAAAAAGATGAATTCACAAGGAAACAGCTACAGTAGATGTCAATAGTAATATGGATAATAATCTGAGCTAGTTGGGTCTGAGCTAAGATAGATAGATAGATACTGTAGATAGATAGATACTTTATTGATCCCCTACAGGAAATTCAAGAATGTACAGTCTGTGCATATGATGTCATTTACGTGGTTCTGGCTCTCTGGAAAGGGGTCTCCATGTTGATCAGTGCTGGTACTGAATTTTCAAGCTTGTGTGTTGTACAAAAAAGCACTAACATCACCTCACTGTGCTGGATGGTCAGTTAGCCAGTCAGTCTTAAGAATTTCATTGTAGTTTCCAGAAAGCTTTTCATGGAAGAGCCCAAGCCATTGGGTATTTGGATGTAATCTTAGAACTGTTACATGTAGGTAGGTGCACCTGCTTGTTGAACTGGTCACACATAAATTACACTTTACAGTAATTGGTTAAAGGGGACCTTGGCAACTATTTCAACGTAATAAACCTGTTTAGAAATCATTTGGATGGTGAAAATAATGATGAATAATTTCCCCGCTCCTCCTAGCGTTCCTAGGCCAAAAAAACAACTTTGCAACATTGGAACTTAAGAGAAGTGAGAAACAGGAAACTCATTTTTAATCGTGTTTATTAACTTGTAACATCCACATTGTTCTGCTGAACTTATGCTAACCGTTTCCCTAGCTTGTAAACAAATCCATGTGCTTTATCGTTACTTTCTTCCACAGTTAATAAGAAATAGCATGCACACTTTCTCCAGCAGAGGGGGAAATACAGCTAATCCTACCAAGGGGGGGCTTTAAACTTGGAGATGTTTGGAGTTATAATGCTCACTCTTCAAACACTTGAAACTGCCTGTCGCGGCCTTTTCTGAGTTTTCTAACAAAGCTCCAGACCAAGGCCGTGGGTGTAGTGGATAGGTGACGGATTTGCACGCACTCTGACAACGCTATTTTCAAGTCCAAATTAATTCCAATGTTCCAAGATATATATAGTTCGTTATCAGAAATGGTCGAAAAATTGTATCTTGCCACCTCGGCTACAACCCAACATTTGCCAACTGATTCAAGCACCACGTGATGAGTTGCACCCGTGACATACAGTATATACAAAAAAAATGACGAAAGTGCAGCCAATCTGCCTAATTGCAATCTATTACCCAATCACCAATTACCATAACACGTGCAAATGAAATTAAAGAAATATACATAAGCAATCAAAATAACAATAAATTAAGTAAACGTGATGAGATGTAAATAACTTAAGTCAAGATAAAACAAGAACATAAAAAACTTGAGAAAAAGACAAAAATGGCTACAACACTGCCCTTCCCCTCCGTAACTGTGTCTTATTGATTTCAGCTCATCGGAGTGGTAATGATAGATAGATAGATAGATCGATTAGATAGATAGATAGATAGATATTGATTTCAGCGCATGGGAGTGGTAATGGCCATGGAGCCAGAGTTCAGCCTCCTGTCTGAGATGGCTCTCAGCGGCTCCAGGAACGGCCAGACCTCTCTGACAGATGAGCTCTCTAATTATGCTCATTTAATATTTAGGAGAAGGACATCTAGCGTGGCCAAGCCCCGGAAGTGGTTGGTGGTGTTTCTTTGTGCACCACAAGGGGGCGCCAACGTGCTGCAAATGCTGTAGTCACACCAAAGATAATTAAGGGCGGAGCAAGATACTTCATGAGAAGCCACTTCCTGGAACCCGAATCGCAAGAGGGGGGGTCAAAATCCCCCTTTATGCAGAGCAGAGGCAGCAACTGTTCCATTGAAGTCTATGGACATAGATCAGAATTTCAACTATATGCTAAAATCTCCATTCTCTAGAGTTAGGAATGTGAATTTTGGGCACGGTTTCATGACCCTCAACCCCCTCTGACCACTTCAGGTACCTTTTTAGCATTTTTGAGCATTCCCGTCTGGAGAAAATCGACTTTATATCAGGTGTGCCCCTCTTGTTTATTCTGCTTATTGGCCGGTTGCTACGTACGCTCTACCTTGACAACACATTAGCCAGCCAGCTGAACCAAATCCTGATTTGTGCTAACGACGATCAGATGGCGCTAGGGTAACTTAATGAGAGCAGCGACATATTTCCATTATTCCATTGATGTTTTTATTCAATTCCTTGAAATGTATGCTTTGTGTGTGTTACTTCCATATTAGAACTAATAAATGTAGAGGGCTTGAAAGAGCAGCAAGATTATTTTGGAACATCATCAAGCATTGATAATCGAGTGCCTGATTTTGTACACCTGTGGAAAGGGACTTGATGAAACCCATGAATACGTCTGACACGCAATGACGCGCCTCTTTATGCAGAGGAAGTGATCCCCGTTTTGCGCCCATAGACATGAACTACGACGACGTATCTTGCTACGCCTTAAGGATCTTTGGTCACACCCGTCACAGGTGTTAGGGATACGTAGGACAAGTTCATCAACTTCACAGCAGCAATACCTGACCATAAACAATAATGCTAACAATGAAGTTTATGAAGAGCATAATACAGGTGGGCAGTCAAAGGGTTGACATCCAACGCACCACTCAAAATGTCTCAAAGAGATTGACCGTACCTGCATCCTGGCCATTTCACCAGTAGATGGCAGTAGAGTAGCAGTTAAAGTTTCACAGTAGAAATCCGTCTTCTCCATTATGTCTCTGCAGTCACACACATGCGCACCCACATTCACATGCACTCTCATGCAAACATACACACGCGCCCGGAATAAAGCTGGCTTGCAACCATCAAAAGTTCTTCTCTTTATGAAGTGTGATTGTGTGTGTGTGTGTGTGTGTGTGTGTGTGTGTGTGGTGTGTGTGTGTGTGTGTGTGTGTGTGTATGTGCCTGAGAGCTGGTGGCCGCTGGGCTGCTGGCCATGCTGGTGTCGTGAGGCGAACGCAGCATCCACTGCAGAGACAGGCCTGTCAGGTCACCTCCTGTCAATCACACTGCTGCCGGCAGCATCGCGGCACACACACACACACACACACACACACACACACACACACACACACACACACACACACCACTCAGTGGAGGAGGACCAGCCTGCACCCGGGACTGATATGGAGTTAGACACACACTGCACTCTTGCATAAACACATAAGTATGCATACTATTCACACATTCATGCAACACACAGGCTTGCACATACAGCACAAACACACACACATGCTCAGAGGTACACACATGAAGACATCATATGCCGACAAACAAATGCAGATGTCCTCACATCTGCTGTTGCTAACAGACACAATCAGACAAGACCCATAATTCTTTGTTGCACTCGGTACACACGCACTTGGATATTTTCTCACACACACACACACACACACACACATGCAGGCATATTTTCTCACATACACACACGCACACGCATATTTTCATGTAGCTGTTTCTTTGGCAACTGTAGTGTCTACTTTGCATGCTGGCTCTTCACTTAGCACACACCAGCCCGCTTTTAATGAGCTCATCCATTGCAAGTGATGTGCCTTTTTTTTACCCAAAATGCATCACTCCCTAACATCTGTTCCAGCCAGCCAGAGTGATGAAGCACATAACAGGATAATTCAGGGCCGTCCTGCCTTATCGCCACGGACACACTACTATACAGGGCTATTTTGCCCAAAGGTTTGCAGATATTTGGGCTCGACAGCCAAATCCTGTTACACCCTACCTTCCATGCTAATGATCAACCGAGATTGGCTGGACTTGTTTTCTTGTTTACGGAGTTGGTGTTGTTGTTGTTTTTTAGTTGTTCTTGTTTGTTTGTTTTGTTTTGATTGCAGAGCCAGTACTGTGTTTGAATGATTAGGCTTTTTTTTGAGCACGTAATCAGAACAGAGAGCAGTAAGATGGCAGGTAAGCACATAAAGAGTGTGTTGGATGAGCAGTGCGGTCCGCACCTTTTAGCGGTGTTGCCGTGACGGTGAGGCGGACAGACGGATGGCGTCTGATGCGGCGGATGCGGTGAGATCGGCAGATGATTGGATAATGAGGCTCGCGCTGCCTGCTCTGTTTCACGCTTACTAATCCCATTTAGATACACACACACACACACACCCCTGCACTGCTGCAGCACTTCTGCGGCTAACTAGCTAATAACTCCCAGTTTTTCATGGTCTGCTGGCAGACTCTGTGAGGGCTGAGGGGCGAGGGCTGTTGAAGCCCAGGCCTTTAGTCTCCACACATCGCTCGGTGCGGGCCGATTTGGGTTGGCCTAATTAAATTAGCATGTTCATTTTTCCGGCCGATTAAGGAAGCTAAACTCTCTCATTTCTCATCTCTTTGTATTTATCTCTGTTTCTCTCTCTCTCTCTGTCTGTCTTTCTGTCTTTCTTTCTTCCTTTCTTTCTTTCTTCTTTTCTTTCTCGCTCAAATTGAGGAGGTAGACTCTTCTTCTGCTCCACTTCCTCTTGTGAACAGTCCTCTCTATCTCCCTCTCTCTCTTTCTCTCTCCCTCTCTCTCTCCCTCGCTCTCCTGTGTGTGGCTGTGTTAGTGATGGCCATTAGGCCTCTGGGAGTGTGAGTCTGGATCCAGTGTGGCAGTGCGCTCGTCATAGGTGGCCTTGCGTAACCAAACTCTGCCAAACTCCACTCGTTTAGCGACTCCCCCATTATTCCCACTCCTGTCCCCTCACTCCTCCAAGCACACGCAGTCATACTCATCCACTTCATCCGTCTCTCTTTCTCTCTCTCTCTCTCTCTCTTTCTCTCTCTCTCTCGCTCTCTCTCTTTTTTGTTCTCTGTCTGTCGTTCCCAATGTCCATCTACCCTGTGGACTCCCTTAGCTACCATCCCTCTCAGCTCTCTCTCTATCTCTCTCTCTATCCCTCTCTCTCTCTATCCCTCTCTCTCTCTGTCCCCCTCTTCATGGTTCTCTCCCTCTACTGTCTCCTCACTCGTCCTCCCGTTTGTCTCTCACTCCCTCTCTTCCTTCTCCTCTCTCAGGCCCACTCTCTTCTGCTTAGTTTTACGGTGTGTGTGTGTTTGTCATAAAAACCCATATAATAGTGTCCTGGCCTCTGACACACTCCAGTTAGACCACAAGTGTGTGTGTGTGGGTGTGTGTGTGTGTGGGTGTGTGTGGGTGGATGTCATAGAAACCCACAGGGTCTTGGCCTCTAGCAGTCCACCATTGGACCACCGGTGCAGATACCCCTAGCCACACGGCCATATAGCTCCAGGCCTGGCCATCGGGTGTGTGTGTGTGTTTGTGTAGTTTTTTTGTGTTTGTGGGTTGGTGTGTCATATTTGTGTTTGTGTGTGTTTGTGTGTGTGTGTGTGTGTGTGTGTGTGTGTGTGTGTGTGTGTGTGTGTGTGTGTGTGTGTGTGTGTGTGTGTTATGATAGGTGGGAGGGAAAGTAACCAGAGAGCTGTGCAGTGTGTTAGTCATATGACGTGTGTGTGAACACGGCTAGGGTTAGGGCTCGACCCCACCGTGACCTTTTGACACATCCCAACATCCCTCAGCAAGACTGACACATCTATGTGCAAAGACCGTGAAATCCTTCACCATCACTCGCACAGGCAGGCACACACACACACACACACACACACAACAAACCTTTTAACCTCCTTACCCCCGCGACCTTTAGCCTTTGGACTTTAAACATGTCTTCAGAAATAGGAAGCACTAGTCAAAGCAGGGATGCAAACTGCACGCCTTTTACAGTAGGTGAGACTTACCTTTTTGATGACAAGATGGGTCTCTGAAGGGATTTCTACAGATCCAGGGGTGGGGATTTGCATGAATCCCTTAATTAAAGCTGGACGAACGGCAGCCGTGTGTCCTGGAGCTTCACATCCGACTCACAGAGAACGACCTCCGCAAACTATGTGCAAGTGCTTCCCAAACATTTGCGGAGAACTCACGGCATGCAGAAAGCTGCCGTTTCCAAACGTCCCTGCAGTAGAGCAGCGCAGATTAGAGCGAGCCTGGCTACTAGTATGCTGCCCATGGGCCACAGGGTCAGCTGCCCCGCACTGTCCTCATGAGACCCACTGCAGGGGGAGGGAGGAGGGGAGGGAGGGGAGGGGAGGGGGGTTAGAGATAGAGATGGAGATGAGAAGAATAAATGAGGATGGAGGAATATTAGAAAAGAGAGGGATTAAGGGGTAGAATGAGAGTGGGAGAGGGAGAAAGTGAGGATAGAGAAATGTTATGAGAGAAGGAGAGAGAGAAGCAGCAGTGTCGTCATGTTAGCGATGTGTTGAGGCTGGCAGTGGTCTGGATAAGATGTCGGATGGGGGGGTCCTGTGTGTGTGTGTGTGTGTGTGTGTGTGTGTGTGTGTGTGTGTGTGTGTGTGTGTGTGTGTGTGTGTATGGTGGTGTGTTGTTACTTGTTAGTAATGTGTGTGTGTTGTGTTGTTAGCAGTGTCTATGTTGTGGTTTTAGCGATGCATTGCGGCTGTCAGTGGTCTGAAAAAGATGTGTATGGGCAGAGCGGGGATGCTGTGTGTGTGTGTATGTGTGTGTGTGTGTGTTGTGTGGTCAGGATGGGGTCTGTCTTCCCCTCAGGCTGCACTCCACTCCCAACTCCCCTCACCTGATTACACAGCCATGGAACACACACACACACACACACACACACACACACACACACACACACACACACGGAGAACAGTCCCCAACATAGCATCGCATCACATGGTTTTGGCAACACATACTCAAAGGAGCACACAGGCATGAACACAGATTGTGCATATGCACGCGCACACACACACGGAGAGAGATAGGAAGGGAGAGAGGAGATGTTGAAGGGTAATACAAGGTCATCCCCACCTTTGCCCATATACAGTACTACAGCACAAGAGAAAATGAGTGAGAGAGAGAGGATATGAAGTGTGTGTGTGTGTGTGTGTGTGTGTGTGTGTGTGTGTGTGTGTGTGTGTGAGGGTAGGGAGGGAGAATGGGATGTGCGTGGCAAATTAGTGGAATAGCTGCGGGGAAAGAGGGAGAGATAAAGAAAGAAAAAGAGAGTAGGCTGGTGAGTGTGTGAGGGATGGCGAGTGAATGAAGAATGGACAGAGACAGGAAGAGAGGTGGAGAGAGGAAGATAGAGAAAGAGGGATAGTGTGTGATTGTGAGGGAGGGAGAGTTGGACAGTGGGGGAGGGAGGTAGGGAGGGAGATAGAGATAGAGGGATAGTCTGTGAGCATAAGAGAGGGAGGGATGATGAGGGAAAAAGAGGGGTGAGTGAGAGAGACAGAGAGAGATGGAAAGAGAGAGAGAGGGAGAGAGAGGGAGAGAGAGAAAGTGGTAGTTGCATGCTCAGAGCTTGAGGCGAATCACTGTTGCGTAACTGAGGGCTTTCCTCTCCTCCGCTCTCCGAGTCTCTCGTTCCGAGTCAGCCTCTTTGTCCCTCGCTTCCGTCTCCTCCAGTCCTTTGTACTCGCTCTGTCTCTTTCTGTCTCACTTTTCTCCTCCTCCAATGGTCTTGTCATCCCCTCTTTTTTCGCCTGTCCTCCCTCACCCCTCCACTCCCCTATTCTCCTCCTCCTCTCCTGACCTGTGTGTGTCTGATTAAGAGTCAGGACATTTGCATTTTTTTTTTTTTTCTGGCCAACGAAACAAAAAAAAACAGGTTTAGTCCGACTGAAATCGTATTAAATTGAATTTGGGACTGACGCACCTAAAAAATGCGGTTGCTTGTCTAATTATTCCTATATACGTTCAATTATTAGACCCAAATTGCCCCGGGCTCATGTTTCACTGTTCTCCCCCTCAGGCTTTTGCCCAGAGAGTAATAGGAGCAGCGTTGCCATCTGCCTTCAGATAACACCATAACCACAAGCAATAGTGTGCATCTCATTTGTAAAACTAGTAAAGTATACATCACATGCGAAATGTAAAGTTGTTCAGATTCACTGTTGGTACCAGTTTGCCCTTGCTAAATTGATTGCCATTGTCCAACGTTTTGGTCTGTGATGTAGTTTGTCAACCTGAAAAAGTTCAATCCCAACAAGCTGAAAGGGGGCATATTGGAGCTGGACATACTGTACATCAGACGATGAGTCGATTCCCCTCCTGTGCTTGTTTACTGGGACAAGGACAGTCGTTTGATTAAATGGTCTTGTTGAGCAATGGCCTGTAGCTCGACTCTGAGCTGTCAGCTGAGCATGTAAACGCAGGGAGTGATTCCCTTACCCACGGCCATCCGGCCCTTTACTGCAGAGCAGAGCTGAACAGGGGAGGAAAGAAGGGTGTTCAAAAAAATGCATACATATTACAGATACACATACATACATACATACATACATACATACATACATACACAAATACAAATAGATACACACACACACACACACACACACACACGCACAGGAACATGCTGTAACATCCCCTTGTTCCACTGATGTTAAACACACTCAGTGAGTCTACTGGACAGGACCGAGTGTCCTGTACCTCTCCTCAGCGTGCTGACGCGGCCACTCTGTAGTCAGAGAGTGTGTTTTTGGGGTTATTTTGGGCTTGTGAAGACACCCCACCCGACAGCAGGCATCGGAGGCATCCGGCACCTTCTGAAGAAGGCTCCCAACACGTCAGGGGCCCCCGGGGGTGGGGGGGTGGGGGCTGGGGGGGGGGGGGCACAGCCTGTTCTGAGAAAACTTGGGCTTGAAAGAGAGTTCCTCAGTTGCCCTGCAGGCAGTCGGCTCTGGCCCGGCTCCGGCCCGATTTCCTTCCGGATCAGGGCCGTATCGGACGTCCCTCTGCTGTGTACAGGGTTTTAGGTGAAGTCACCCCCTGGAGGGAACACTGTTAGGTTGCGTGTGTTTGTTTGTGTGTTTGTTTGTGTGTTTTGTTTGTTTGTTGTTGTTGTTTTTCTTGACAGATTAGTCAGCTATCCTCAGATCTCGGCTCAGTTGACACTCTTGACAGGGACGGGGGGGCAGATTACACCAGCTGTGCTGTCAGGGGGTAATAACAAACAGCCCCCACACTTTTTTGGCAGCGCCTGTCTCGCTGCACGGCACATCCCCTCTGCCACGCGACAGCTGCCGCCGGCGCGGCGCCGGCCCAACTCTGGCGGGGGACTGGTGCCGATTTGGCAGAGTGTCACACACTTTTTTTTGCGTGTGTTTTGGTGTCAGTTTAATCATCTAGGTGTCTCCAGTCACGTGTCCTCAGCTTTCAAGTCGAGTGATCAGCACTTTTGCTTCTGCAGTCATCTTCACTGCCAAAACTTTCCCTGTTTTGTGTGTCTGTGTGTGTCTGTGTGTGCGCGTGTGTGTCTTGTGTATAAGAGTGATGTCCATGTTAGGAAATAGAAGTGTGTGTCTGTGTGTGTGTGTCTATATGTGTCTGTGTCTGTGTGAGTAAGTGTGTGTGTGTGTGAGAGAGAGAGAGGTGTTCAGTGCTACAACGTCCCTGTGTTTATGTTCCTCAGCAGCTGCAGCAGGGGTGGTGAAGAGGAGTTGGTGAAACCGTCATTTTTCATCTGGGAGCATTGATCAGATTACAGGCCTGGGTGGGAGCAGAGCTTAGAGCATGCACTGACCACACTCACTTACAGGAGATTATTGCTGCTGCATGGTCAATGCTGTACTGTGCTGTGCTGTGCTGTGTGTGTGTGTGTGTGTGTGTGTGTGTGTGTGTGTGTGAGAGTGAGCAAGAGAGTGAGCGAACGAGGTTGTGTTTGTGTGCAGCATGCTTGTGTGTGTGTGTGTGTGTGTGAGCAAGAGAGAGCGAGCGCGAACAAGACTGTGTCTGTGTGCAGCACTCTTACATGTGTTTGTCTCCTCTTATTTTTAATTCCTCTCAATTTATCTCCGTCCTACTGTAAAGAAAGCCGATATCCCCAGATGACATTGCGACCATTGTCCTGGCATAAAAGGAGCCACATCCAGCCCACTCAGACAGAGAGTCCCGCCGGACCTTTTTACTGCTCCAGGCAGGCAAGGCCATTGATTGTGTGCGGTGGCGTAGGAAGAGGGCGGCAGAAGCCAGGCAGTGGTGTAGGGAGGGCGCAGCGACATTTAAGATAGCCCATTGATCCGGACGCGCCTTCAGCAAACGAGTTTCCTAAGTCCTCCGTGGCTTTTGTTACGCGGTGGCAGACTTGAGGAGTGGGGAACAGAAGCAGAGTGCAAAGCTGCTGTCTAAGCCTCTCTTTCTCTGTGTGTGTGTGTGTGTGTGTGTGTGTGTGTGTGTGTGTTGGCTCTTATTCTTTGTCTGTCTTCTTGTCTGCCTCTCTGAGTTGCTCAGTGTTTCCCCAGCGCTGTCTCGGTGCCTGACGTGTGTGTTGTCTGACGCGTGTGCTCTCTGAAGTGTGTGTTCTCTGACGGTGTTTTTCTCTCTCTTTTCTCCTCTCAGACGCGCTCAGATCTTTGGCTGTCTCGTACACTCACAGGCCGTCTGTCTCATTTTAGCTGCCTATTCTTTTTCTTTCTCTCCCCAAAACGTACCCAGTGGGGATAGAGTGTGTGTGTGTGTGTGTGTGTGAGTGTGAGTGTGAGAGAGGGAGAGAGATTGGGAGGGGACATGCAAATATGTCTGTGTGTGTGTGTGTGTGTGTGT
>NC_085002.1:24373537-24378537 GCF_963854185.1 Sardina pilchardus | reverse complement strand
TTTCTCTCTTTCTCTCTCACACACACACACACACGCTGCTTTTGTAATCTATGATTGAGTCGCACACTGGTGGGGGGTGGGCGTGAGATCGAGGCGCAGCATTTAGAGAGAGATGGAGATGAGAGAGAGATGGAGAGAGTAGTACAAAACTAGGTGATTTCAATGATCGGACCTGTATTCTTAAAATACAGCCAAACAGAGAGGGAGGGGGGGGGAGAGAGAGTGTCCCTTGTGTACTCTGTGCTTCAGAGAGCTTTTGGATTTCTGAACCACAAGGAGAATAAACGGTTGGTTAGAAGAGAAAAATAAGCAGAGAGAGAGGGAGAGAGAGGCAGATAGAGAGAGAAAGAGAGAGGGAGAGAGAGAGAAAGACAGAGAGAGAGAGAGACAGATGGAGAGAGAGAGAGAGAGAGAGAAATATGAGTCTCTTGGAGATGACCTGCACGGTGGATAGCTTGAGGCTCACCTGAGAGCTCCTCCAGTATCTTCTCCCAGTCCTCCTGCCATCCTCCTCTCCTTTCTTCACCGCCCATACAGTACACACACCGCGTTGAGCAACATACACACAATGCACACACCACATGCTCACACACACGCGGAGACACAACACAGACACAGACACACACAGACACACACACACACACACACACACACACAATGCACACATACACACACAGACACACACACACACAGAAAAACACTACACACAAAACAGACACACACACACACACACACACACACACACACACACACACACACACACATGGCAGCCAACACACCCCCCCCACTCCTCCCCCATCCCCGAGGGCGTCCGCTGCCGTTCGCCGGCTCCGTCTCCATCTCTTTATCAGCGCTGAGCCAGATTAACCAGCAGCCTCCAGCGCAATCTGCCTGCGTGCACACACAGCGCCGAGGAGGAGGAGGAGGAGGAGGAGGAGGACGAAGCAGGAGAGAAGGGACTGAGGAGAGGCACTGACAGGAGAGCCACGTAGAAGGAGCAAGGCGTACAGAGATAAGGGACGAGAGAGAGAGAGAGAGAGAGAGGGAGTGTGTGTGTGTGTGTGTGTGTGTGTGTGTGTGTGCGCGTGTGTGGACAAGAGAGACAACGGAAAGAAGAGGAAATTAGAAATAAGCCCACTTCCCAGAGGACTTTGCGCTCAGTGTTAATGTGTGTGTGCGCGCGTGCGGTTGATGGACTTCAGCTGAGCTGTGTGTGTGTGTGTGTGAAGGAGCTGTGTTAGTCGTGTAGGACTGGACGTGTGTGACTGCCCCCAGCCAAAGCACTCTCGCAGAGGACCGGGTGAGAGTGGAGAGAAAAAGAACAGAAAGTGAGGAGAGAAGAGAGGAGTAGAAAAACAGGAGCGAAGGAGAGAGAAGAGGAGAAGAGGGGAGAGGACAACCAGCAAGAGAGAGTGAGTCAGGAGAAAAGGTAGTCACAGCTCAACTCCTCTCTCCCCCTCTCTCTCTCTCTTTCTTTCTTTCTTTCTCTCTCTTTCTCACTCTCTCTCTCTTGTTCTCCCTGGCTACCTCTCTTCTCTTTCCCCCTCTACTTTATCGCTCTCTTCATCTCTGCTGGTCAGCCTACTCTCCCTCTCCCTCTCCCTCCTTTACTCTCATACTCCTTCTCCTTCTCTCCCTCTCTGTGCTGTACTCTCCCTCCCCCTCCCTCCCTCTCTATCCCTCTCTCTCCCTCCCTTTTTCCCTCCCTCCCTCTCTCCCCTCTCTCTCCCCCTCTCTCCCTGTGTTGGTGCTGCTCGGTGCTCAGCAGTCTCAGTGGAGAGGCTCAGAGAGAGAGAGAGTGTGTGTGTGTGGCTGTGAGCGCAGAGCAGCGCAGCGCAGTCGGGTGCGACTCTCAGCGGAGTATTTATAGTGGCAGCCGCCACCTCAGGACTAACCTGAGAACCTGACGCGCCTCCGCTCTCCCCACCTCTGCTGGGACCCCCCCTCTCTCCCTCTCTCTCTTTCTCTCTCTCTCTCTCTCTATCTTTCTTTCTATCTCTCTCTCTCTTTCTCACTCTTTCTCGGACGCGTCTTTTGAAAACATCCTCGGAGGATCGCTTTTCCATATCCGGCTTTGGCTCCCTACTGGGGAGCACTTGAGCGCTCGACTCCCCCCCCCCTTGGCCCAAGACTGCTGCGTGCATGTGTGAGTGAGTGAGCGGGCGAGCGGGCGCGTGTGCGTTTAAGGATTCCTTTCACACTCCTGGAAAAGGGGGCTCCAGAACTCCGCCTCCGCCGGGGGAGAGCGCGGGGGGCGGGTAGAGAGAGAGCCGCAGCGCGAGCGCTGCGTTTTTCACATCGTGCGGCGTCTCGCCCGGTGGAACACTGTTCAGCTCCGTCGCCAACGCTACCGGCACCCCCTCCGCCGGGATGCAGGTGTCGTTCGTGTGCTCGGACCACCGGTCCATGAGCCGGAGCACCGACGACCGGCTCAGCCGCCAGCAGAACGCCAACAGCCCCAGCGGCCCGCGCAGCAAGTTCCGCGCCGTCGCCATGGTGGCGCGCAGCCTCGGGCAGCTGTCCGTGCAGAGCGCGCCGTCCTGCAGCGAGCAGAGCATACGGACCGGCATGAAGTATAGGTAGGAGAACGTTCCCGTAACCACCGCGTTCCGCAGCAGTGGAACATTGCCACTCACAATGTTGTGCAATAGACTGATAGAATGTTTTGGTAGAATGCGACAGGACTGTTCCACAGTAAGAGAACATGCATGGAAACCCAGAAAGTTGTGCAAACAATTGGGTAGAATATTGCATAAAAGCATTGAGGAGAACATGCATAAAAACCACAAAACAGACACAAAGGAATGTTAGAACATAGACTAGAGAAGTGGGCGAGCTTCCACACTGAATTAGTGCAAATTAATATTTTCATGCAGTTCTTGAACCTGTCCGAGAACCTAAATGAGAACCTTTTTGCAAGAGTCACAGCATAGAATATTGAAAGACGCATGGTGTATTCAGGATACAGGCAGGCAGGATAGGACGTACCGTATGTTTGTGGAGTCACAACAATGAAAACCTAAAATGCTCATGCATTTCATAAGTACGTGCTGGAACCACAGCTCAAAATGTTTTTAGCAGAACTAGAATGTTAAGTTCCTCTGGGGTGGTGGTTGGGGGTGGGGGGGGGGGGGGGGGGGGGGGTGAGGGTGAGTGAGAGGCATGTTTGGCTCTTCACGAGCATGTCTCTCTGCAGTCTCGACTTCAGCCAAAGCGCACAGACTATGTCGCGCCTCGACACGCTGAACTAAAGATAAATCATTACATCTTCTCCTCGTGCCTCCTCCTCCTCCACCAGCCTTCACAGCAAGCCAGGGCGCTGATTTCACCAGAGCATTGCTATAGTTACCAGTTTGGCTCCCATCCTCAGAGAGAGATGAAGAGAATGAGAGAGGGGGAGAGAGAAAAAGAGAGAGATGGAGGAAAGATTAACTAGGGAGGGTCGTTCACCGCATCCGTTTGCAATCAGCCTTGTCTGAAGCGAGACAAGTAAGTGGCGTCTCTGAAGTGCCGGAGAGTCACTGCCCGCTAACCAATCACAGAGCGGCGAACGAGAGTTGGGTCCTAGACGCTAAGTGGCTCTGACAAAAGGGCTTTCTGGTGCGCCCGGCTGAGCAGCCAATCAGAGCGCAGGGAGCGGAGTTTGGGTCCGGACGCTAAGTGTCTGTGATGGAAGGACACTCTGATGTGACCCTGTACTGGAGGATGGAGAGGAGAGGGGGGGAGAGGGGAGGAGAGGAGGGGAGAGGAGGGGAGAAGAGGAGGGGAGAGGGGAGGAGAGGAGGGGACAAGAGAGGAGGTGAGAGGAGAGGAGAGGAGAGGAGGTGATTAAAGTGAAGAGGCTGCTGCAGAAATCAGGCGGTGCGGTGGGAGGCCATTATGGCTCACAGTGGGCCACTGAGGTGCAGCCTGCGCTGGGGAAGATGGATGCCGGCCGTGATGAGCAGCAAGCGGCGTAACCTAATCGTCCTGCTGAGAACTATACACACACTCACCAATCCATATCAATAACCGCTCATCAACCGTACTACTGGAACCCATTCCTCTCTCTCTCTCTCTCTCACTCTCCCCCCTTTGTCTCTCTCTCCCTCTCTCTCTTTATCTCTATTCCCTTCTCTCTCTCTCTCTCTCTCTCTCTCTCTCTCTCTCTCTCTCTCTCTCTCTCTCTCTCTCTGCCAGTGAAATGCCCAGAGCACTTAGCAGCATCGCGCATCACTATTTGTTTTGCATCGTTTTTGTTTGCCATTCCTCTGAAACAATTGGAGTGTCACACAAACGAAGCCTAATCTCACTCTCGTGGTAAAACTCCATCAAATATAATTGTACTCCTTTGCAGTCACTCTTCATGTGCCTACAGTGCTTGGTGTTGAGAGTTTGTTGTGTGCTTTAACATTCATAGAGAGCCACATCCATGTGAAGTCTTTGCCTGAAGTCTTCTGTCAGCCAGACATCTCCATTTTAGCATTGTGTGCGTGTGTGTGTGTGTGTGCGCGAGCGCGTGTGCCTGCATACAGTAGACGGGAAGCTAACACCGCTGGGTTCCTTTTGAGGAGAAAATGATCCAATGGAAAATGACTTCCATTAGGCCACAGTGGCTCTGAGCGCTCTATGAGTGAATGGAATCCCTTTCAATGGGGTCCGGTTACCAGATGATAGCCACTCAGCCGCGGCCCTTATTACAGATTTAGATGGGTTTAGTAGGGGCCCCTATCACTGTCATTATTCATCCAAACAGCATCCCATTGCATTTGCTCATACTGGCCAAATAGCACTGTTGGATATTTAGAATTGAGAAATAATAGTTACATGGACTGGGGGAGTATCTGCACACACACACACACACACACACACACTCGCTTGCACACGGGTGCTCACACATCCTCAAACAGATTGCGTTTTCACGCTGCATATATTTCATGTGTGTTGTTTTCGTGTGGCTGCTGTGAGTCTTGGCATGAGGGTGGGAGAGCTGTTATCACTGGAGGCCTAATGAGGCTGAC
>NC_085002.1:24361037-24366037 GCF_963854185.1 Sardina pilchardus | reverse complement strand
GCAATACTCATCACTCATAGATTTACATTGAGATCTAAATCTTTTTTTAAGTAGCCCTGGAACAACAAATACACAATCATGACATATCTCGTCAAGTTCTGCAACTCTTGCCTTAAAAAAAAAAAAACAACACACAAGCCATCAAAGGGCGCCTGTTGTCTGTTGTCCGGTGTCAATGCACTGTGCTGACTCTGTGAATGGGACGCTAAACAAATTAGCGCTGATTCGCTACACAGAAAACAACACGGCATTAAAGGGACGAGTGAGTCGGAAGGGAGGGGTCTGTTTGATTGGCTGTTGAGCTGGAATATCAGCAGCCTTGCGGCAGGAATTGAGGACTGTTTGTGTACTCGAGCCTTCCCGAGATGCTCAAGTCAGCCTCAAGTCAGACAACATTATATGAGACTTCCTCTGATGCCAGACTCGTGCATCTGTGCTCTTCGGTTCCATCCTGCCCCTTTAATGGCGCTGGGGAACAGCATTTCTGGAACAGGCCGGAGGGACTGGGGTGGTCATCATCATCACCATCACCATCATCATCATCGGCCCAATGAAGGAAGATAAAACTTTTATGTGCTTACGGTAGCGCTGCTAGTTGAGATGGATGCTTGGCTGCAAACAAACAGCGCTGGCGTCCCAGAATAGCCTCTGTGGGTTGGAGGACAGGAGCGGAGTGGACTGGGATGAGCCCCCGCGCTCGGTACGCCCGTCGCCCCTGGGGGGCAAACACTCGCTGACCCCCACCGCTGAAGGGGTAATAAGGCCTCGTGGGGACATGAGTCAGCCGCGGTGGCCTCGACTGGGGCTAATTCAGGAGCCGGATCGCACAGACGAGCTGGAAGTCTCCTCTTCTCTCTCTCTCTCTCTCTCTCTCTCTCTCGCTTGTCTTCTCTTTTGGGGGCTGGCTGTAGTGGTGATTTGAAGGAGGGAAAACTCATTACTGGCTAGAGTGTGTGTGTGTGTGTGTGTGTGTGTGTGTGTCTGTGTGTGCGTGCATCCCTCACTTTCAGTCTCTTGCGTGTGGCCTGCTGTACTCCACTCTCTCTTTATCTCACTCTTTCTCTATCCATCCATCCATCCGTCTTCACTCTCAGTCCATCTCTATCCCTTTCTCCCTACAACTCTCTCTCACTCTTTTTCTCTTTCTCTCTCTCTCTAGATCCATCTCCCCCCCTCTCTCTCTCTCTCTTTCTGTCTCTCGCTCTGTTGCACTCTCTCTCTTGCATCTCGCTCACACGCTACTTCTGTCCACTCTTCCCTTCACCCTGTCTCTCTCTCTCTCTCTCTCCCTCCCTCTCTCTCTCTCTCTCTCTCTCTCTCTCTCCCTCCCTCCCTCCCTCCCTCTCTCTCTCTCTCTCTCTCCCTCCCTCTCTCGTGTCCAGAGAAGATTAAGAGTGGTGCTCGGCTGCTCTGGCCTGGCTCTGTGTTGGCGTGAGGCTACACTGCGGACGATGGGCCCTGTCCATCATGCAGTATTCAGGCTTCGGGCTGTGAAATATTCAGCACGACGCACCGCTGACAAAGGGCCCAGTCTCCACACACACACACACACACACACACACACACAGCAGAAACCAGTGAGGGAAAAAGAGGATGACAACTCCCAGTGTCTCTCTCACACACACAGACACACACACACACACACACACACACACAGAGCAGAAACCAGTGAGGGAAAAAGAGGATGACAACTCCCAGTGTCTCTCTCACACACACAGACACACACACACACACACACACACACACACACACACACACACACACACTCACACACACAGCAGAAACTAGTGAGGGAAAAAGAGGATGACAACTACCAGTCACACACACACACACACACACACACACACACACTCTCTCTCAAATTAGTCTCCCATGTCAAGCCTTGTGGACTCCCTCACTAAGAATACGCTTATGCTGGCAAACCTGGGACAATGTGGTTCTTTTAAAACTGTAGTAGATTTTCAACTTTATCCAAGTTTGTTTCCACCAGGGCTGCACTATTCAAGGTCTAAACTGGCCCAGTTAGGCTGAGACAGCCTACTTTTTAAGGCAGTGCTTTTGAAGGTGTGTAAAAAGTGAAGCAGAAATACACAGTTTTTCCATCAGTTTCAAACCGCGTATTTAAAGCATGCTATTTCTGGAAGGGTTCACGTTTACTCTAATCTTGGTTTCTAGAGTTGGGGCTTATGGCTAAACGTACAAACATTATAGTCAGGCATCATAATCTACAATTATTTTGAAAGAAATAATATAATTAATTATTTTAAATGAATTGAATAACACATAGGCCTAACAAATAGGCTTAACCTTTATAATTCTTTAGGTTTGAACTATCTTCAGCTAAGATACAATGCCCAAATCGCACAAGCACAAAAGCCCTGTTTTCAGTGTGTTTACATAGAGAATCATTCCTACACTGTGATACTGTATATACTTCAGTGTTAGTTAAGCGTCCTGTAAGACAAGCTTGTGACTCGGACACGGCTAGGATGACACTGCTAGTTTTATTTACCGGGAGTTGCTTGTGAGGGGAAGAGAAATGTGCCTATGCTCAAACAGGGACGTTTATTTCAAGTGTCAACAATCCCAGAGCTAGTCTGAAAGCTGAGTGTGTGGTGGTGATTGTTCTGGCAAAATAATGGCTGTCAGGTAGGTGCTACACATTGGTGGTGGTTAGTGAGGATCCCCATTCACTGTAAATTGCTTTGGGTTTCTTGATTAAGTGCTAGCCTACATAAATGCAAGTTGTTGTTGTTGTTGTTGTTGTTGTTGTTGTTAATAAGACTGACAACATCAGTACTCTTTACCCCCTCAAGGTTTCTGTTTGCTTTTTTTTCTGTAACTCACAGTGCAGAGGTTATGTTTGACTATTTTTGGTTAATCTGGACAAATCGCATTAAGGGTTCAGTTTAATCTCCGAAACACAGAGGAAAAAAACAAAGACCTCATCCGTTTGAAACCAATAAGTTCATTTGCCTACTGTTATTGTTACTGTTACTGTTATGCATTGACATCAGCTTTCACAGAGTAGAGACAGTGGCAAGTGATGTATCTCCAGCTTTTAATGACGGCCATTAAACATGTAAACATTAAGTGCTGATATTACGAAAAGCAACACATCAGTTGGGGGACGACGCTATTCAATGATCGTTTTTCACGGCTGAATTTGTTTCTATCATCAAGCCCAGGCCGACCTGATTCTGTCGCGTTAATTTACAACGGCGAGAACGCCGGAGTTTGGATTACACCGCGCTGCCGTTGGTCACTTAAGAGTTTTGTGTCAAATGGCATGTTCGCTGGTCTCCTTGACCACGTGTGGAGTCGGGTCAAATGCTCAGAGGAGTCAGCACAAAACCCTTCCACAACAGCCCCGCTGCCCTGTCATACTGTATAGCCTTTGCAGTTCTTTTGCATTGGACAGCTTTGACATGGACAGTGTACCCATACAATACACGCACGTGTACTGCACTGTTGCAGCAAGGAGACTTACAAATACAGACACAAGAGTGCACACTCCCACACACGCGTATGTACACACATATACAGGAGGATGTTCAGCTTTGGTTAGTACACAACGATGACGGGCGAGGCTAGGCTAGAGAGAACAAGGTTGTTGACTCTTAACCTTACTAAGGTGTGAAGAGAGTGGGAGGCCCCTTGATAGCAGAAAGTAGCCATAAATGAGAGTTCACACACACACACACACACACACACACACACACACACACACATATGGGCTTGAGCCTCCACATAATTCACTGTGTTGGGCTCGGCAATAAAATAAGACTAGTGTGGTGGATTGAGCTGACGCTTGCATGAAATTAAAGAGCTCTTTTTACTGTACTGCCAGAAATCACAGCCATTTGTCTTTTTGTGCTGAGCCCCACACAAGACTCCCACACGATGATAACCCTAACCAAACACACACACACACACACACACACACCACCAGCACACATGCATGTACTCTGTGTGTTCTCTTCTCACACAATCACATCACATGCATAGGTACTCCCCCACGCACAGACAGTCTGTTATATCATCCTTAATCCCTCTACGCATACATCAGCTTTATCTGTGTGCTCCATAGATCTCAGAAAATACATGCGCACACACACACACACACACACACACACACACACACACACACACATACAGTGTAAAAAAATGAAATCATACTCATCAGTTCAACAATGTTGTGCATCAACAGCAACCAGCAGTCTCTTTGCTTCTGTGTTCCTAAAACATCATGCAACGGCCTCATACTGTAGCTATTTGTGTGTGTGTGTGTGTGTGTGTGTGTGTGTGTGTGTGTGTGTGCGCCATCACTAATGTCCGGTGGTGACTGACCACTCCTCAGTGTTGAATCAGCAGGAGCTGAGAGAAAAGGCCTCTCTCGTCCGATGTGAAGTGCCAAGTGCAAAGAGACCATTAGCGCCGTGGTGCATCAAATGAAGCTGCCGGCCGCAAGTTATATGTCACTTTTGTTTTCTGCCTTGGCATTCAGAAACACACACACACACGGACACACACACATACATTGCTGTGAGAAAGGGTTGTGCCTTAGGACCTAAAGCATGTGTGTCACTAATGTGCTTCTTTAGGGTATACTGAAAAGCGTGTTTACACTTGTGCAGTGCTCCATCTCTTAAACACACACACACACACACACACACACACACACAAATACAAGTACATACACTCAAATGCATTGCATATGCACACACACACACACGGATGCTTCAAAAAAGAAATGGAAACGCGAACACACTCTCACACCTACACAATGGCTGCCGTGCTTTTAGTGAGGGTTAGCAGAGGTACTGATGGCTTGGAGGTTTGTGTTCACAGTGTGTTCTTTCTGGCCTGTCGATCTCTTTCTGTCCCCTTGCCCCTCTCTCCCTCTGCTTTTCTCTGCTCTCACCCTCTTACTTTCTTTTCTTCTTTCACCCCATCTGTCCCCCTGCTTTATTTTTGTCCTTATGTTTGTGGCCCCCTCA
>NC_085002.1:24353537-24356037 GCF_963854185.1 Sardina pilchardus | reverse complement strand
AATCAGCTTGTATGTTGGATCAAGGTCCAGGCACCAGGTCAAGCCTTGTAAAAATCCATTTCTCTGCTGAAATGTCACGCTGTACCCAGGGGCCACCACCTGTTTTCTGCCCGGGGGGGGGCAGGGGGGGAGGGGGGGGTACCAGTGACCCTGAGAGAAGCCACTCTCATTGCCTCGTCACATGTGGCCGACCGCTCGGATTAAAAAAAGGTCATAGGGCATATAAAAGCCGAGCTCCCTCTGAAGTAAAAATGTTTGTAGGGCTATAAAGATGCAGTTGGTGCTGGTCGTTGAGTTATTCTGGTTATGTTGTTTCCTGTTCATTGGTTTCCTCTGAGCTGGGCGCTGCCTTGACCTCACGGAGAGGTTAAGACCCTTGTAATCATGGTAGAACCGCCACTGTTCATATCTGCTAGATGGGATTTATAGGAACCTCTGTTAACGGTGGGATGAGGTGGAATAGTCCGAGGGATTATTTAATTCTGGTGATATGGCAGATTACCAAAAAGAACAGATTACAGGTCAGGAGATTTTGTTAAATCCTTATAGGAAGTGCATTGTGCTCTCGCAGTGGGCAATATGGTGTTGACATTCCATGTTCGAAGCAGGAAATGAAAACAAACAGAAATGCATTTTTAATATATATTTGTAATCTTGTGCTATCTTGGCCAAACAAAAGAGGCAGACACCAGAGCAGGCATCTGTTATCTTCCCCTTGGCCCCGATGGAATTTTTAGATCCCCGCCTTTGTTTGCATGCAATGATACAAGTGTGTTCCAGGCGTGAGCTAGCGCACTCTGGCAGCCATATTTGTAGGGGGAAATGAACCCTCCTGACCTCCGCTCTGCAACCCCTGTACTGCATCAACTGAACGCCAGGCATCCTTGAGGCTATATGAGGGCTCACTTGCATGTAGACGTGCAGTTGATTCCATTGAAATTAGCAATCTTGTAGACCAATTTTACCAACTATAAAACTGAAATAGTTTGCGGTGGTAATGAGTAATGCATTTTCCCAGGGTCCAGGACCTCAGTAGTCCTTTGTCAACAGTTTCCTTAGTGCCTATGTTATGGGAGTGTCAGAACTGTGTGCAGGGGAACTGACAGCCATTTTGTTGATGAACATATTAGTGAATCGGCTGCACTTTGCAGCCCTTGCCTAGTCAGCTACGGATAACCAGCTCTGTGGCTTGCTCTCACCTGACCTGGAGAATCACAAATTGCTTCATGGCAGTTGTGCATTTGCCTACCAATTGTGCAATAGCCTACCATTTGTATTGAATCATAATATTATCATGTCAGCTCGAATTGTGCTTTGTTCATGGAGGGTTCAAGGGTGCTGTGCTAGCCATGGGTGGCATTTATGACAATGCTGTAATATACAAACGCTGTGCAGGGGGACACAAAACTGCATTGGATACCTTTTAAGTGTAGAGGTAGCAAAGGCTTGGAGGCACTGTGTAGACGTTTCCATCAGTGAGTGGACGGTCAGTCCAATCCAACCATGGGCTGGCGTCACCAGAGCCGGACACTGAGTGGAAGCGGGTTTGAGCTCACTGGCCATCGTTCTTGCTGGCTGGACAAGAGAAGTGAAGAATAAATGGCAGATGCTGTTCATTGTTGAATCACAAAGCAGTGAGATCAGTGTGTGTGTGTGTGTGTGTGTGTGTGTGTGTGTGTGTGTGTGTGTGTGTGTGTGTGTGTGTGTGTGTGTGTGTGTGTGTGTGTGTGTGTGTGTGTGTGTGTGTGTGTGTGTGTGTGTGTGTGTGTGTGTGTGTGTGTGTGTGTGTGTGTGTGTGTGTTTACCTGAGCTGATGAAATATTTGTGGATGACACAAAGGGCAGGAAGCCTCTCCAGCGGTGTGCTCAGGCACCAGGCTACTGTTGATTTTGCAAGAGAGAGGGTTTATGTGTGTGTGTGTGTGTGTGTGTGTGTGTGTGTGTGTGTGTGGGTGTGTGGGTGGGTGGGTGGGTGGGTGGGGTGGGGGGACATGATAACTGTGTTTGCTCAGCCAGGCCTTTACACAACCTTGGTAGAGTTCCAAATACCAAATGGGAAGGTTTGACTATATTCAGTGCCTGTGTGCCACCAACTGTTTACTGTGGCTTCTGTTTACTGTGGCTTCTGTTCTCTTATCCATCAATGAGAGGGCTGTACAAAACAGAGACAAAGAAACATCTCCGCCATCACATGTGCAAGTGAAAGTAATTCAATTGAAGATATGCTCAATTTAATATGTGTGTTTCTTCACTTGATGCTAACACTGAATTCACAGTGGTGCATGCCTAGTCTTGTGGTCACATCCACATTATAGTGTGTTTTTCACTCTTTCATTGGACTTGAACCTTGACCCTAACTATTGTTGCCAAGGAAACTACAAGCTACAAATGAAGCCCAGATTCCTGGTAACTTACAGTACATCAGCAACATGGAAGTGTTCTGTATGTATGAATAGATGTACGCAGTTGTTAATTGACTCACATGCAGATGTTGGTAGCAC
>NC_085002.1:24341037-24348537 GCF_963854185.1 Sardina pilchardus | reverse complement strand
ATTGTATTGTAGTTGCTTTAGGCAGAACATGTTTTATTTTTAGTTTTTTTTATCAGAAATTAGATCTCACTGCAGAATTCCCAATGTTAGACCATAATAGACACAGACTTAGATAAGGGGAGAAAATAGATGAATTGTTTTTCTACTTTTGGAATTGTGCATCATTCCTGGTGTCCTTTTCCCGTCATCCAGGGCAGAAACTGAAAGAGGCTTATCCAGAAAACATATAATAGAAGGTAAGTGTGTAAATCCTCCTCATACACACACACAGAGAGAGAGAGAGAGAGAAAGAGAGAGAGAGAGAGAGAGAACTACCCCATACCCCCACAGTTGCCCCACATCAGAGGTAGAGATGGGCCATGGGAGTCATATTATGATCATTATTATGATAAGCACCTATTGCATGGCAGAAGAAAGCTTTGCTAATTAGATGTACAGGGCCCTGTGGAGAGAGAGAGAGAGAGAGAGAGAGAGAGAGAGAGAGAGAGAGAGAGAGAGAGAGAGAGAGAGAGAGAGAGAGAGAGAGAGAGAGAGAGAGAGAAAGAACTCTCCTGGTGAATGAGGAGCCTCGGGGGGTGTTGATGATTTTGCTGATCCAGCACATAAAGACGGAGCGTCCTCAGCAGCACCCCGATAGTCCCACATCCACCTCCCTCCCCCTTCAGTCCTCCACATACATTATGTCCTCTGTGGGGCGGCTCCTGAAAGCAAGGCTGAACCCCAGCACGGGCACTAAAACAATGGTTACGTATGTAATCGCGGTTATATGAGTTTCGGATGACCACCAGAGATGGTGCTTTCAGATCACATGGCCGATACTATAGTAAAGCTATGGGGGCATGTGGATACTATAGTAAAGCTATGGGGGCATGTGGATACTATAGTAAAGCTATGGGGGCATGTGGATACTATAGTAAAGCTATGGGGGCATGTGGATACTATAGTAAAGCTCTGGGGGCGTGTGGAGAGCTCAGGGGATGAGAAGATCTACCCCAAACAGCAGCACAGTGCATCTGGATCCCATCTGGCCTTGATCCGGTCCCAATCCACTCTAGATCAGGGTCCAGTTCCGCACCGGGATTAGCCACGTGCAGTGGGTGAGCTGGTTGGTGGGGAATCTTGAAGAAGGGAGAGAGATTAGCGTAACTCAGCGACCTCACATGAGAAGGAGAGACGTTATGCTGAGTCATATCAGTGTGGTGCGCTGGTCATAGAGCTTAGAGTAGTGATGGAGTGGCTCTCCTTTAGTCACTATGTTACTGGGGCAGATGTGTGAACCTTACATGACTCTGTTTGGTCACCTTGTCTTTTATCTCTGGTGCTCCACCCCTTGTGTCTACACTGATGTGTTACTGTGTTTTTTTGGAGTAGGGAGAGATTGTTACTTCACCTTAATGTGTTTTTCTTTTTATGTTTTATTATGATATTTTCTTAATCACTCTTTGACTGTTGCCCATCTATGTAAACTTGACTTGAATGTGTGTTGTAGGTTTAAAAGCATCACTGGAGAGATTGCAGTTAGAATATGTGGATGTGGTGTTTGCAAATAGGCCAGACCCCAACACACCCATGGAAGGTAAGAGTCTTTCTTTTCTTACAGTTTGTCTTTCTCATCCCCAGCTCAACCCCTTTTTCCCCATCTCTCTCTCTCTCTCTCTCTCTCTCTCTCTCTCTCTCTCTCTCTCTCTCTCTCTCTCTCTCTCTCTCCTCTCTCTTTCTGTCCTCATACACACGTGTCTGTCCTGACTGCTCGTAATTACTCATGGTGGAGTTGTGCATCTCCCTCTGTTTGGAGTCTCTGCCACAGCAGGAGCTTGTGTAAGTGACCTTCAGGGTGGGGACGAGGGCTCTGAGGAGACGGCCCACTGCTCTGGTGTCTTCTGGGAGGACAGTGGGAGTCCCATAGCCAGTGCTGGAGAGGGAGGGGGGGGGGACGCTATTTGTCAGCGTTGGACAGAAATATTGAGTGTATTTCCTCCCTGGATGTATGTGTGTGTGTGTGTTAGTCCCACTGATGACCTTTAAAAGTGTGCGGTTCTCACGGAGCTACTGGCCCACAGCTCAGTGGCCATCTGCTCTGTCTCCTCCTCCAAAGGCCCGCGAGCACACACACACACATGTACTCATACACACACACGTGCACTCACACACACATGCACTCACACACACACACACACACTCTCTTACACAAACACGCACAGTTACACAAATATAGTCACTCACACACATTTACACTTACACACACGTAGATCTCACACACATGCACTCATACGCGCGCACACACACACACACACACACACACACACGCACTCATACACACACACATGCACTCATACACACACATTCACACACACACACACACACACACACACACACACACACACACACATGCATACATTTTCTCTCTCTCTTTCTCTCTCACTCTCTCACACAAGCACACACACAGTTTCTCTCTCTCTTTCTCTCTCACTCTCTCACACAAACACACACAGTATATACTCACTCACACACATTTACACTTACACACACGTAGATTGTCCTTCTCTCTCACACTCTTACACACTCACTCCTGTTCTCTCTCGCTCTATCTCTCAAGCACACACACACTCTCACACACACACACACACTTTTACAAACCCAGTCATACCTGCACACACACAAAGGGATCGGGGAGACGCTAGCCCCACATCCACCTGACAGGCTGTCTCTGTGTATCTCTCCATCTCTCCCTCTGCCTCTCCTTATTGTATATCTCTCCATCTCTCCCTCTGCCTCTCCTTATTGTGCCGCCTCTCTTGCCCGCCGCGCCGCGCTACGCTGGCTCTCCTCCACAATTACATGCCAGCATATCGCTTTCTGTGGAGCTTTATCTTTGAGTGCATCTCCTCTCGACGCGCAGGCTGTTTATTGCATATTTTTTTTGTCCTGCCATTTTCCCCTTTGTGTCGGTCTCCCATCTGGTCGTCTCTGGCCAACTCCTTTTCCTCTACTCTGATGCCATCGCGAGGATCGGCCGCTAATGAGAACTGCTGCTCATGAGACTGTTCTCGTACTCAAAGACAAGAGCAGCGTGTGGTGAATGGCTAATAGTATAAGCCAGACACGGCACTGAGAAAAGTGGATCCTGTTAATAGACTTCACTGTTGTGTGAGCGGTTCCCATTTGATGAGAGGAAATGGACACATACATTTTCTCCATATCTTACTGGACTCATAGAAGAAGTCTCCTAAAGGGGTCGTATGAGACTCATGTTGGACTCATGGAGGAGGTCTCCTATAGAGGTCTTCTGAGGCTCATGTTACTCTGAGAAGAATGGCCCCTGAAACAATTGTAGGTATCTTTTATCATGTCAATAATAAGATAATAATAAAATGATGAAAAGTGCATTATAAATAAAATGTATTATTATTATTATTAGTAGTAGTAGTAGTAGTAGTAGTATCAGTATTATTATAAAGATAAATACAGTCACTAATAAATATGAAACTTTGAATAAAAGTTTCAGCCAAATGAATAAGTATAGAATGAAAATCACATACATATCCTCCTTCTCAGAATTGACTCACGTACAGGAGGACTCCTCACATTGAGGGCTTGTGACAAGGCTGTCTGGCTCAGGTCTAGATGCCCCCTCTCCAGCCTCTCCAGCCTGAGCCTGATGTCCTCCCCCCCTAATGATGCGCTAATGGCTCCCTGTCGGCACTAATGAGGAGAAATCTGTGGCCGGAGTCTGGAGCCCTGGAGGAGAAGGTCTGAGGGCTGATTAGGGCTCAAGATGATGGAGGTGCTCCGGTCACTCGTTGCCTCTCCGCTCGTCTCGTCTCGCCTCGTCTAGTCTCGCCGTGCCTTGTTTGTGTCTCGTTACGGTGTCTGGACTTGGCAGAACTGGCACACTGTCTTAATGTTTATTGATATATTGGCACTTTGTTGGCAAAGTGGTGTTAATATTATGTTGGGTTGATGGACTGAATGGGACAGTAGAGACACTGTTGAGAGTTGGAGAGTTTTGTTGGTTATTTGACATTTCAAATATTTACTACTGTAAGTGGCAGGAAGTGAGTACAGTGACAGGAAGTGAGTACAGGTGTCATAGCTGTTTAGGTCCTAGTGTTCCCTATTAAATCTTTCATCTCCTAGTTTTTTTCTTTTTTTGTATTTTTGGGCTTTTTTGCCTTTATTCATACAGGATAGTACTGTAGAGAGAGACAGGAAGTGAGTGGGAGAGAAAGCTGGGGTGGGATCTGGAAATGGCCGCAGGTTGGAGTCGAACCTGGGTCCCCGTGAGCACTCGGACCCGTACATGGCACGAGCGCTCTGGCCTGTTGTGCCATAGTGCCCCCCTGTCATCTCCTAGTTTGACTGAATGTCTGGCTTGTTTCACTTGTGTGATGGTTTGCTTGATGATATAAATCTCTATCCATTACACTCTTTATCTCCTGTCATCTCTCTGCTCCATCACTCCATCACTCCATCTCTCTCTCTCTCTCTCTCTCTCCCTCCCTCCTCCCACCCTGTCTCCTCCTCTCAGAGGAGCCCTATCTGTTTTGTTGATGACTGACCCAATGATATTCGCCTAAAGTGTCTGAGTGAATCCCTTAGTCATTTAGTAGGACAAATGTCCCCCTCCTCCAGTGGTAATTTACTTTGAGTCATGAGTAAACACACACACACACACACACACGCACACGCACACAGACTGACGCACTTACAGCTCGCTAGAAACCCTTGATCCGGAGACATGCTCTTTGAAAACCAGTGAGACTTTAAATCGTGGACTTTTTAATCAACTTAAATCAGTGTTGTTTATGCATCTGTCCTACAGTCAATGTTTCTCTACTTAGTTCTCTACTCATGCTGGCTAGGTGATTTTGCCAGTGGTTGTGTCTAGTAACTGGGACTTCTTGTACTGTAGCAACTTACCTCCCTTAGTAAGCCCATGTTGCTACCTAGATTTCTAGAAATAAGCCTTTCTCTGTTTACTGTAGTTGGTGCTCACTAATGTGTGTGTGTGTGTGTGTGTGTGTGTGTGTGTGTGTGTGATTGACAGAAACGGTGCGGGCGATGACCCATGTGATCAATCAGGGGATGGCGATGTACTGGGGAACCTCACGCTGGAGTCCTATGGAGATTATGGTGAGTGAAGAACACCACTCTCACTCTCTCTCTCTCTCTCTCTCTCTCTCTCTCTCTCTCTCTCTCTCTCTCTGTCTCTCTCTCTCTATCTCACTCTCGATCTCTATCTATCTATCTATCTACAGTATCTCTAGCTATCTTCCTATCTTGCTCACTCTTTCTGTTTTTGTCCTTCTCACTATTTTCTCTCAGCTTTGTCCCCTGTGCCCCACCATTCTCTCCATCCTCTCATTCTTGTCTTGCTCACACCACACCCTCTTCTCTTCTCTCCCTCTTCTCTTCTCTCACTCTCACTCGTAGCATCTGTTTCACCCCTGGTGTCGACGCCTTCTCTCTCTCTTTCTGACCCCCTTTCTCCCCTTCTTCTTCTCTTGCTCTCCCTCTCTCTCTCTCTCTCTCTCTGTCTTTGCACCTCTTTAGCACCTCATCGCTCGTCTCTCTCTCTCTCACTCTCCCTCTCATGTTCTCTGTCTATCTTTTTCTCCCTCCCTTCCTCTGCCCCTGTGTCTGTCTCTCTCCCACGTCCGTCTGAGTTCCGCTGGACTGGCCTCATTGTGGACGAGCCTTTCTGAAAGACTTCGGGTTTTTATCGGCTCCTGACTGACTCAGCCGTGTCTCTTAATCACCCTAAAACAAACGGCGGCCCTAATGGGACCAATTAAAGAGGCCCCTTCTGCGCTCTGAGGTGGGGCCGATAGAGGAAATTAAGCCCAAAAAACTCTCTTCTCGACTGAGTCAAAGCGAGGGAGGGAGGGCGGGGAGGGTGCAGGAACTATGCAGGGTCGCCCGAGGTCTTAAAGTTTTCCAACTTTGTGCTAATATTCTTGCTGAAGTTTAGCGTTCGAGTATTGATGTGTTGTCGAGCTGCTCTTTTGCTCTATTTGTGCTTTTAGTTTAGGTGCCTTTCTTTTTTCGTCAAATTGTTATTTTGTTTGTGTTCTTTGTGCCCAGAAGCGCCTCTCTGATCCGGTTTTGAGTGTTAAGTAGGTTATTACGCACTAGCAGCGCAGCAGGCTCGCAGCCCGCAGCTGCGTGCGCTAACCCCAGACGCTAAACGCTAAACGCTAACCTCTGCGTGCCGCTGTTCCTGCTCCCGCTAACAGGAGGCGTACTCGGTGGCGCGGCAGTTCAACCAGATCCCGCCCATCTGCGAGCAGGCCGAGTACCACATGTTCCAGAGGGAGAAGGTGGAGGTGCAGCTGCCCGAGCTCTTCCACAAAATAGGTGAGAGTGTGTGTGTGTGTGTGTGTGTGTGTGTGTGTGTGTGTGTGTGGACTTATGTGAGTCTGAGTTATGTGAGTCTGTGGCTTGTGAGTCGTTTGTCTGTTTGTCTGTGTGTTGTTTTGTGTATTTGTTATCTGTCATTGTAGCCGCAGAGGTAGTGTTCCTAAGTCCCATCTGATAGTTCAAAGGAGTCCTTCTTCTACAGTGGGAGGTTCTCAATATAGCCCTGCAGAACCTGCTGTACCTGGCCAGATATTTTTATTTCTGTACTGTACTTTCAGCAGACTCAGTTTGGGACCTGACCTTAGAGACCTCACAGTGAGTCGTGCCTGCAGATCCGCAGAGTTGTGTTTTTTAATGCAGCACCCGTCTGTTACTGTTGGACATCTGTGTGTGTGTGTGTGTGTGTGTGTGTGTGTGTGTAGGTGTGGGGGCGATGACCTGGTCCCCTCTGGCGTGCGGGATCATCTCAGGGAAATACGACAGCGGGGTGCCCCCCTACTCCCGCGCCTCTCTCAAGGTACCCCCACATCCTGCACGTGTCGCCACGGCAACGCACATGTGGTTTACCATCCTGCACCTGTCTCCTCCCCTCCCACTCTCTTGCTCCCTCCTTTCCTCTTGCCTTTGTTTCTCTTTCGCCCCTCCGTTTCTCTTCATCCCGTCTTTCTGTCAATCATCTATCTTTCAGTGGCTCTTTCTTTTTTTCTTTCTTTCCTTTTCTGTACTTTTTTTCGTTTCTTCTTTCTTACTTTACCTCTTTACTTTTTCTTTCTTTCTTTCTTTCTTTCCTTGTCTTTCCTTATCTTTTTTTTTCTTTCTGTCTTCCTCTGCATGTGTTCTTTCTCCCCTCCCTGGTCCATGAGCTCCAGTTGCTGTTGTGTTTGTTGTGATGCTGTGTCTAAACTAGTGACTTGACTTCCGTATCTTTCAGATCGCCGTGTGTTGGTGTCCTCTCCTCTCCTCTTTTCTCCACTGAGCTTGCTGTGTCTGTGCCAGTCCCTTGTGACGGCATGCACTGCTGGGCGTCTCTCTCTCCCTCCCTCTCTCTCTCTCTTTCTCTTTCTTTCTTTCTTTCTTTCTTTCTTTCTTTCTTTCTCTCTCTTTCACCCATCTCTAGACCTCTTCTAGTGAACTGTTGTT
>NC_085002.1:24323537-24333537 GCF_963854185.1 Sardina pilchardus | reverse complement strand
CCACCCCACGACTCTCTCCCCGCGCCCTATGCCTGTTCCTCCGCCCGCTTGAGCTACGACTGAATGACCCCAAACTGGCGCATGAGACCGCCCGCCCCCACCCCTCCCCTGCTCTCCAGAAGGGAACTACACCATTTAGAATAAAAACGTGAGAAAAAAATTAACAAAATGAATGAGAACAACAACAAAAAAAAAACATCAGGAAGAGAGGGGGGATTAGGAATTTTAAGAAATAACATGTATAGCTAGATAGTAAAAGTCTAAGAAGAGTTTTAAAAAATCACATCAGAATGGCAATGGTACATCAACAGTGGCAGAGAAATGAAATGGATGATGGGGGGTATAAGGTCATAGTTTAAAAAACACACACACATACAAAACTGCTGAAACGTATTTAAAAACACACACACACACATATTACAAAACTCTGCTGAAACGTATTTTTAAAAAAAAGGATGCCGGAAAAAAAGCACACGCTTGCTTGGCTGTTGGAACTCGTTTTTGTTTTTACTCTTTGCATTGTTTATTTTTTTTACTTTTTATTATTTTTTATCAAAAATACTGAATGCATACAACTGTAACTTACATTTGATAATAGGTGTTAGAGAAACTGACGTGTTGCACATGTCCCATAGCCGCCCATCAGCTTCAGATGGTTTTGTTTCCAGGGAAATACGCCCCCATCTACTAGCATAACTCTCTCTCGTCGAGAAGAAGAAAAAAAAAAAACGGTTCTCCGCGTCGTTTTTTCGCATCGCACGTGTACAGAATGCAACTCTTCAAAAACCTGCACTTTAGGAATATTGCTGCCGTGGAGTGGCTGTGGGAGGCTCTCTCTCTCTCATCAACGCCCTCCCTCGCAGGGACATTAGCATTAGCATGCTGACATTAGCATGTTTTTTTTTCACGATGCTAATCATCCCCCCCCAGTGATTCCCGTCGGCCTCTGAGCAGTCTACAGAGACCTCGTCAAACTATCTGTCCGTCTGTGTGTGTGTGTGTGTGTGTGTGTGTGTGTGTGCGCGCATCCATCTGTCTCCGTCTGTTCCCCCTTTGACGGTCCCCACACAACAGTGGCAGCTCAGCAGCGAAGGCAAACCAAGAAAACAAAAAGCATCTGATGGGTGGACGTCACAGGGGTCCGTAGGCCTTGGCCTGACCCTAAGGTGGCTGGTTATGTCCCCCATCCTCGCCTCCACCACCACCACCCCTACTCTCTGTCGGGCATTTAGCTGAGGCCGTCTGCTCCCAGCACCCCACCGGACTCACACGTTTACACGGAGATGGCTGCCAGTGCCCTCCAGACCAACCCGACCCGAACCGAACCGAACCATGCTTGTTTCATTCATGCCAGTTTAATATGAGGCTTCTGACAGAAATAGTAGAGTAAATAGATAAATAAATACTCACATAAACACCAGTCAGTATTTATGAACTGCAGTATACTCCCACATGTACATGTATTGCCATTTATCATATTTCTTTGCATGAATAAGTATTTAAGGAGCTACTGAATTATTCTAACTGAAATTGAAACATTGTGGATGAAGGTGTTTGACCTTTGACCTCGGGGGTACGGGGGGTTAAATGCTTGTGAGCGGGTGACTGGGGGCGGCAGCTCTGCAGTTCTTGTCACCAGTGGCCTATAAGAGCACAGATAGGTGTGACTGGCAGCTGTACCTGACCAGTAGGTTCACAGAGACTGTTCAACGGCACTCAATTCCCCCGCCCTGTCGGAGCGAAGGCTGGTTGGTGTCAGCAGCTCAGGGACTGGAATTTTAAGTAAAAAAAAAAAGAACTAAACAACCACACACAGAGACAAAAAAACAAAGCCTATGAAAATTTCTCGAGTGAGTGAGAGGAAAGCAAAAGAGGAAAATATAATATAAAATGTGAATAAAAAAGAGTTTAGGCGAGCAAGCAACTTTAAGCCTGTATAGTCTTACACGGTCGGGAAGCCGTATTTCACTGTATTCATGGTCGGTCATCTCTCTCCACTGATGAGAACCAGTGACATTTTCTCATGGCTAAAGCCAAAGATTAACCCCCCTCCTCCCTTCCCCTCATCCCCTGTGCTCTAACAAAATTAAAAAAAGAATAACTCATTTAACCGCATGGACTGTCCAGCCTTTGAACCCCAGTATGCTACTTATACTGTATTCTTAGCACCTGTCCAGTGAGCTGGTCATGTCTTTTTAATGACGCAGTCCTCCTGAACAGACCAACATCTATACATAAACGCACCCCCTTATGAACTGAATGACAAGCTGATCATAGTTTCTTTTGATAACGGGTCAATCTGTTTGCATTGTTTTAAAAACGGTATGATTTACATATGGATAAGGTTTTGAATCTCCTCCAATCTGTAGTCCGTCTGTTACTTCCCCCCTGTCAAGCACAAACCAATCGCATGACATCTTGGAGAGCATGACTCCTCCCTTCACTGTGAGGAGCCAATAGTATAACTTCTCTAATTCTCTAACTCCTCCCACACATGACTTGATGTCATTGTACATTTCCTGTCAGGAATGTTCCTATAAAGTGACCGGTGTTCTTTTTTTTTCTTTTTTTGGTTGTTTGTTTGTTTGTTTGTTTGTTTGTTTGTTTTGGGGGGAGCTCACCTAATGGTTGTCATGTCTTTGTAGGAGACTTAATGCATACATGAGACTCAGTATAGTTACAGTACTTCACAGGAAGTCACCCATTGAGAATGGATCCTTGAATTCCAAGGGCGTGTTCTCCCACCCTGTTGGTGTTGCCTGTTAGTTTGGTTCCAGTGAGACCCTTGCTCCTCCTTCAGCCTGTCTCTGTGTGTTGAGGGACTCGGGAGTAGTCAACCATTAAAGAAAAACCCAAATGGCCCAGTTGCTAAGCGATGTGATAGAAATTATGCAGTGTTTTTCACCAAGCTGTATGACGAACAGCGCCACCATGTGGAAGTGCATCGTAGTGAAAATATGCAGCCTAGCACTGCACCCTTTAACGGTAGTTTTCACTGGGAGTCAAACAAACCTATGGTGATAGTTTGATGTTCTGATATTGTCGATGAAAAAAAAAAAAGTGCATATTAAATCCATCATTTAAATGTTATTTTTTTTAATGTGTGTTATTGTTGAATCAAATGGAAAGTGTTAACTATCAAGTCTACATTTCCATTGGTAGGAGTGTACCTTATGATGGTGACTTATGTTTGTAGTTGATCTTGGCTTTAAAACGTGTGATTATTCAGTTGTGAGGTTACATAGGGCATCTCTGAGATATGGAACAGTATGGCCATACTTACTCCCATAAGCCCCACCCACCCCTCCATACCCTACTACTACTAGTCCCTTCCCACAGCTCACTAACTCCATTGACTTGGTGCTCCACTGTAAATAGAACTCTCTCCGTGGTGTGACCCTCCTGAGGGGGTAGTTGGGTGCTCGATTCCGTCCCCTCCAGGAGGAGCACTGGTGCAGCGGTCAGCCTGTCTTAGGCGGTCAGCGACGTGCCAGCGTCCCATAACGTCTGGGAGGGTTCTGAGAGTGTTCCTCGGTTGCGTGAGCAGGCGCCTCCTCCGGCTCTCAGTACGGTCATAAGCAACTCAAAACATCAACAACGGTTTCTAGAAAAGACGCATCAAGGTAGTTGCTAGTCGAGTTTCCAGCGACAGATCGTACCAATAGGCCCCCAAGTATGTACCAAGAATTATGCTTTCATTTGGCCTTTTTTTATTATTTCGTTTGATCTATGTAACCTTATCAAAATGATGAGAGGATATTACTTTATGTCATTCATTTGATTTTAATTTGACTCTTTTAAGAAAAATTGCTTGTTTCCCTGGGTTGGAATTGTCATGGTGATAGTGATGATGATGATGATGATAATGATGACGACGAAGAGCAGTTATTTGCACTGATTATGCATTGTGAGGAATCCTGTGAATTGAACCCCACATCAGACTTTACATCTGCTCTCAGTGTTGAGAGTCAGATATCTTCTGTATATAGTTTGACCTATGTATATATATAATAATGTATATATACATATAACCGTTTCTCATCACTTTGGCCTTTCTCTTTTTTATTTTCATTGACAGGCATTGCTAACTGCATTGTGCTTGAAACTGAATTTAGATATGTACAGCTTCGGTATCTATGAAATGAAAAATTCTGAAAAATTACATCTATGGATAAAAAAAACTGCTCCCTTTGTCCTGTCTTTTTTTTCTTATCATTGTTGTTTTGGGAATATTTGGGAATATTATTAAAATCAAATCCATAAAACTCCTTAAATCTTTATTCATGGCTGAAATAGGACCTGACTGAAAAAAACATAAAAAATAGATATACATGTATATATAATTAAATGGATTTGATTAAAAAGATTCATCTTAGTTTGTAATTGATTGCCAGTACTTACAGTAGGTAATTAATCTTTAAATAATAATGACTAAGAATCCTGATTAAATTCAAATTGAAGAATAAAGTATTCCACAGTGGCCCGTATGTCCTCCCTTTAAGTACAAGTAGTCCTTCAAGTCTGCCTTAAATCCTGGTCAAACCTCAATAGAATAGAATATATACTTTAACATGACCAAACTGTACTACACGGTAACACAACAGTCAAAATGACACCAGTACAGAGACGGTTCTTTCTCTCCTCATTCAGATTTTATATAATCAGTCAGTGTGCTAAGATTACACTTGTCTGATCATTTACGGTGTAGAATTCATATGAAACATAATACACTCATCATCAGGAATATAAATACACAACGTGACTATTTATACAAATACACCATTTGATAAGACATAATATCAACATAGATGCAGAATAGATGATTGGGAGCTGGTTACCAAGCCAGGAGCATTCCCTGATCTAAAAATAAAAAAAAATAATGTAAATCATCCGGATTGTTCGGATCTGCAGAGTACATCTGCTTTCAACTGAATTGATGGTGTAGTCTTTACTCTTTAGGGGAAACGGGTGTGCCACAGTCGGACAGTTTGGAACATGACATCCAAAGGGAAGGAGGAGGCCGGCTACTCCGAGTCCCTTGACCCAGAGCACTGCAACCCAGTACTGTACACGAGAGCATTCAAAGCACACGATACCTCTACACACTAATATGGGATGAAGACAACCCTTCAAACGCAGCTCTATGAGCTCTGGTCCAGCAGGCTGCGCTACTCACTGGGCAACAGCTGTAGCTCTCCTGATACAGTATGTACAGTATGTGGCTCATTTAGGGAAGGCACACTTCAGTTTGCATCAATCACAGACTACTTTTCCAACCTGATTACAGTAATTTCCCGCATATAAGCCGCATTGTGTATAAGCCACATCACAGTGTTTAATGCAAGTTAAAAGAAACACAACCATATTAACTGCCCCCCTGTATTAACCTCATAGCTGAAGCTTTTTGCAAAATCAATGTATAAACCGCGGCTAATAGTCGGGTTTGCAGCGGCTAATGCAGCTGTTTCTAATAGGAAACAATTTGATGTGTTTTATGGACATATTTTGTGTTGAAGGAACATTATATTACTTTACAACATATTGGCACCGACTTGATATGGGTAATTCTTAAAAGTTGCAATATGCGCATGAAAGCATATAAAATAAAGCACGTTAACAGCCTGAAACAAAAACATTAATCGACAAAATACACATTAATTAAAAAAAGAAGACTGCATTGATATCCAGTACACATCCTTTAAAATCTGCAGTAAAAACAAGATATGATGTTGTGTCAAGTATGCTTGGAAAGAGTCCAGTGAGAGTAGTGTGTTTTTAGCGGAACACACTGCAGATAATCAGGTGTGTGTGTGTGTGTGTGTGTTGAGTGTGTGCGTGTGTTCAGGGCTCCCAGGGGTAAAGTGCTCCGTGTCTTCAAACGTGGCTCTAGCAGGGAGAAGCATCCTGCAACTTTGCCGTCTGAGGAGGCTGAGACTGGGGGTGCCTCTCAACATCTCTCCTCGATGCTCGATCCTCGAGGGGCGTTCCCACTGATCTACAGTATAACCAACACTGGATAGACTATCCCATTGTTGCCGCTCCATCATTCTTTATGTAGATCAGTGAGGATCGAGGCCCGAGGAGCGAGGGAGGACGGATAAAGCACTCCAAGCCAGCGGAGGGGAAAGCCTTTACCTGACCGTTGAAATACCCCCTGCCGTACTGTAGGTGTTGATGCTGCCGGGGAGGGGGATGCAGTTCACAATCTGACCTACAGGAGGCAGCGCACAACTACAGAGCTACATTGAACCTGAGCACCGTGTTCACTGAGTAAGTGTCCTTCATCTGCGCTAAAGGGAACCAGCCACAGGAGTTTTAACAAGCTGTGTGCAAACATGCACACACAGACATACACATAAATAGACACACGTCGCTTAGAATAATCCATTCTCATCTGAGAGTCTGTGTGGTCACCATGGCTCCTGCTAAGGGAGCTAGCATAGCCCACTGAGATCCTGATTTCTTCTCCAGTCTCTTCCTGGATCGAGGGGCTCATGCTGCCCTCACATTGGTGCACAGAAGGAATGGGGGAGGTGTCCAATCAGTGGGTGGGGCTATAACGAGTTGCTATGCTGTGATTGGTCCGCGGTGCTTCTCGGTTGCTGTTGCGGAGGCACTCCTGTGGGTTAGATGAATGAATAACCATGTAAACAATCCGGCGAGAAAGGTAACTGCAACTACAGGTAACTGTATTCCTTGGCTTTTTTACAGTTCAGATGATTCCTTTATATTTCTCATCTATCTGTGATAAGTGGGGTGAGGAGACGTTCATCACCTTCCTGGCAGGTGAGTCCAATCCAGCCACTGAGGCAGGTGCACTGGCCATTCCTCTGGTCACACTGGGCACTGTTCTCACACTCGCAACTCAGGACACAGTCTGGCCCGTAACGGTTCACTCTGCAGTCTGAAAACACACACACAACATGTTTTCAGTAGCAGTGGGTTTATAATCTGGTTGTGACAGAGCAGACTGCAATCCTATATCGATGTGTGTCTCCACAAAAGTGGGGCATTTAATACACATCTAAGGGTGCAGCAGTTTCAGTAAGATTCATGATGGACGACTCCAACAATGATGCCTCTCCATAGGATGACTTACAGTAATAAACTACATTAAATCAGCAATACGACTCGTCATCGGCAATGTGTCTCATCTCATCTCACCTGCGTCACACCTGCTCCCTGTCCTCCCCGAGGTGCACAGGCACTGGCCTCGAGCCGGCTCACACGGCACACCTTCCGCACACTGACACACCTGAGAACAGTTCTGCCCAAACCTTCCCTGACCACACTCTGGTAGAGAGAGAGAGAGAGAGAGAGAGAGAGAGAGAGAGTGGCACAGACACCAGGGTCAGTAGCATAACAGACAACACAACCAGCCATGCCATGTCAAAACTGAATGCTACTGTATGTAAGCACAGCACATTTACTTGTCTGTATAATGATGTCTGTTCCTCTACCACGTGACTAAATATCTTGTACCGCAATTACATATTCAGTCAGTAATGTTCACTGCATTACATCTACTGCACGTTGCTAGCGTTTCGCTCAGTGCCAACTTGACAAGAGTGTGGGGTGCATTTACCTTTCTCACAGCGTGTGCCCTGGTACCCAGGTGGGCAGACACAGCGGCCTGTGCTGGGGTGGCATTGGGCGCCGTTGAAACAGTCACACTGCAGCTGGCAGCGCGGGCCATGCCAACCGGCTGGACACGCTGAAACCACACAGTGTCACAGGTAAGGGTGCGTGCACATCACCCCAACAAACGCCAAAAAAAACCCCGACATTCTAAAGTAAGCAGTTGTTGGTTGTAGTCTAGAGTGTTTGAGAAACTGGCTGTTGGTTTTCTACTGTCCCCACAGTAAGGGCATGTGTCCACACTTCATGCTTTTTGTGCCGATGATGGCTATTTTCTACACAAATCCTATGAAGTTCAGCGATCACAGTGCATAAGCTCTCAGCGCTGACCTTTTTTCCCCCCGCAGCGCTCACAATGCTGTAAGTGGGCTCGTCAATATCACAACAATAAACACTTGAAACAAAGTGCTCTGAAAATGAGGCTGAGAGCACTGTCAGCGCAAAAAACCCCAAACGTGATTGGTTGACACAGACACTAATTGAAGAGACTGACTTCAGAAACTGTCAAACAGGCGTACATGTTCAGCAACGTACAGTATATCTGCAAGTCAATTCGGATAAATGCATTATGATGTATTATTATTTATGTGCCACTTTGCGAGCGTGTGTAAGCATCTCACCGTGTTCGCAGCGGTGTCCGTAGTACCCGGGGGCACACTGGCAGGTGCCCATGACTCTGTCGCAGGTGCTGTTGTTCTCGCAGTCACACCTGTGCACACAGCTGGGCCCAAACCTCCCCTGCGGACACTCTGCATCCCACAACACACAACGCCACGGTTAGTTCTAGATACATACTGTATTCACAATGGGAATTTGGCTGCATCTCATAAAACTGTTGTTTCAGTCAGTGTTTAAAAAAAAAAAAAAAAAAAATTAAGTATAATTTTTGGGCTTTTTTTGTCTAGGACAGTGAAAGGTGAGACAGGAAGCAAGTGGGAGAGAGAGATGGGGTGAGATCGGGAAATTACCGCAGGCCGGACTCGAACCCGGGTCCCCATGGGCACTAGTTTGATCACAGATCTTTTACCTTGTTCACAGTGCAGTCCCATCCAGCCCAGCTGGCAGGTGCAGTTCCCAGACACCGCATCACACGCGCCGCCGTTGCGGCAGTGACAGTGCTGAGAGCAGTCGGAGCCATACCAGCCTGGCGCACAGCCTACATTACACACACAGACATACACACACACACACACACACACACACACACACATACATACATACATACACACACAGACACACAGACACACACACACACACACACACACGCACACACACAAGTAAGTAAAGTATACAGATAGAACCACATGTCCCCCATTCTAGTAAGACACACTTACATTTCCATAGATGAATGCATGTATTTGTAGCCTGAATATACTGTACATGCTCACACAAAGACATCTTACACACAGATACAGTCACATGAATACACAAGTAAACAAATCAACACACATGTCCTGGCCTGTTCTACACAGGCAGCTCAGGTACGCATACACACCTTGGCCGCAGTCCTCCCCCTGGCGTCCCGGCGAGCACACACACCTGCCGGTGACCGGATCGTTCTGGGCCCCTTCTCCGCACAGTGCCACGCTGGCACAGTCCTGCCCGTAGCGACCAACCGGGCATGCTGCAAACAGGCCAGGGCATGGTGAACACGCGGCTCAGTCATTCACACCTCACAGCCACTCTCACAGCACAGCGGCATCTCCTATTGACCCACCCAACTCATTCAATCAGCACTGGTGACGGGTCCATGGAAACACATATCACACTCATGGCCATTATTAAACTCGTATTAATTGCCATGGCCGTTAATTAGCAGGTTTATGGAGTGCCAAAGCTGTGATAATGAGTAAAACCAACGCGAGGCTCACACATGGTGTGTATTTCTCATCTCCAGAACACACATTTCAGTCTTCACCCACTGCCAACCTAACACAGAGCAGTTGTAAAAAACATAGCTGTACGGACGTGTAAAAAGATGCCTCCTTAACCACCTTAAAGGAACCGTGCGTAAGGAATGCATTTAATTTATTAATAAAATCCTCCTGCAGCCTAGCATGGCAACCTCGAGTCAGGGGGGAGAGGGAGGGGATACACCGCTCTCCCGTAATGTGAAAGTGATTGCAGTACCAGTTTAGGCCAAATCCTACATACGGTTCCTTTAACAGATACCACAAGTCCAGAGGGGGTCTAATGGAGCCTTATATGGTGTCCAGAAGATGTTAAAATTAGTGCTGCAATGCCATGCTGTGGATTAGAGCTGTACTACTTACAGATGTTGCAGTGGGCACCGATAAAGCCGGGCGGACAGCGGCACGTGCCATCCGTAGTCCGGCACACACCTCCGTTCTGACACTGGCAT
>NC_085002.1:24316037-24321037 GCF_963854185.1 Sardina pilchardus | reverse complement strand
ACGCACACGTACGTACACACACACACACACACACACACACACACACACAGTAAATCAATGTCGGAAATCAGGATCTTGATACCACTTAAAAGAGCCATAGGCTGCTCCCATGGCGTATCTGTGCATCTCCAGTGACCAGCTGGTCTGGGAGATGATATACGACCGAGGGGCTGCGATACTGGGGAACATGACAGCACACACAGACGCGGGCCAGACATCACACGCTCTATAATGATCCCATGGTCTCAGCTTATCCCGGGCATCTGACCGCATCGTAAATCCACGTCCGGTAGCCCGCAGGCTAGCAACACGAGAGGGGCGTCGGGGGGGGTGGACCCGGGACGTGAATGAGCTCCGTCCCAAGAAGCCGATGGTTTGTCTGACCGCTGAACCGAAACGCCAAACATGCTTCTGCGGAGTCCTCCCGCAGACACGACACAGACAAATGCATGTTCTCGTGTGTATATGATTGGTTGCATGTGGCAGTGTGTGTGTGTGTGTGTATGTGTGTCTTGCTAAGGCTGAGTGTGCAATAGTGTATGTTTCTCCGTGTGCAGTACAGGCAGGCTTTTGTGTGTGTGTGTATGTGTGTGTCAGCACACAGGGGAGTAGTAGGCGGTTAGCTCTGACTGAGACGTTTTATGGGGGGGGGAGTGGACCGGACACTAGAGGTGGAGTGGAGCCCCTCACTCCTGGGGTCCGGGCCAGCCGTCTGCGGTCATGGCAACAGCCCTGCGGCACAGACAGAAGCCCCGGCGTCTGCCAGACGTTAGCGGCGCGCAGCGGAGGCGATGATGATGTCAGAGCCACGGGAGAGCTGGGCCATTTGCTCCGCCGAGCTCCGTAGAGCAGCGAGGAGCCGGCCGTGCAGGAGCCCCCCCACACAAGGCTCTCCGTTTGGGGCTCCGCGTCTCCACAGCCCCTGGCCCTCCCTGGCTGGTTAACCAGCCACAACCCAGGGAGGAGCCAACAGACGTGGGCCTGAACTGGCCCGCATCCTCGCCAGGCCCGGGCCATGAGCCCTGACTTGGAGAGTACCTGAGAAGAGGTCCCTGGGTACCCCATATCCCTGTCATGTCACGGACATCATACATGGGGTGATTGCTGCCTTGGGCATCTCCCTGTGTGCGTTAAACAGTCGCAGCACAGTCTACAGTATATTGCACTAGAGGGCCTGAGAAGCTGAAGTGGAGGAGCGGATCTATCTCATGTTTAACTGTTAATCTGGGGAACCCATTCCCTCAGTCAGACCCATTATGTGTGCATGTCTGGAGTAGGTTGAAAGGAGATGTGACTGAAGTCTGAGTTTGATGCTGGTTCTTGTTGGTTACATGAAGGTTTTTTCTAGGTAGTTTTTCTGGGTGAAGATCAGTAAAACATTTGTGTGAGAGTGTGTGTGCGTGCACACATATTTGCATTTGTGTGTGTGTGGTTATGTGTGTACACGCGTATGTATGTTTGTGTGTGTGTGTGTGTGTGTACACGTGTATGTATGTGTGTGTGTGTGTGTGTGTGTGTGAGTGTGTGTCTTACCCAGCTCACAGGCGGTGCCAGTCCAGCCGTGGGGGCAGGTGCATCGGCCACTGCTGGGGTCACAGGTCCCCCCATTCCGACAGAGACAGCGCTGGAGACAATCTGTGCCGTGGAACCCCGCCATACATGCTACAACACACACACACACACACACACACACACACACACACACACACACACACACACACACACACACACGCGCACACACACATACAATTAAACTAGAGATAAACTATTCTCAATTAGGTACTATTCTCATTTTTTTCAGAACTCTCCCTGACCTCATCATGACGCCATAATCTCCCTGCTGGATACACACATTTAGATCACCCACATAAACATACAGTACACACACACACGGAATACACAAACACAAATCAACTGTTTCAACTTGGCTTACTTCATCTTCACATGGCAGACATTCACACACACACACACACACACACACACACACACACACACACCCACACACACACACACACACACACACATAAAAGAGCTGTACCACAAGCCCTCAACCACCATCTCCCTTCCCAGCGTCAGGCCAGAGTAAACAGACGCCTGCAGTAATATGACGTTCACATGGTCTGCTCAAACTGGAGCTGAGGTTTTCCCATTAGCACAGCTCATTTCACTGGGTACACTTGGCCTGAGAACAATGATGTGATATTACTCCAGAAAACAGCCATAACCATGTGTTTCTCCTTTCTGCTTTTCGCCTGTCATTGACTTTATAGCCTAACAGAGCGGAACATCCCAATTATGGATCTCTTGTGTGTGGTTAGATAGGAAGCACTTAACCAGGTATATCGTCAGCTCTTCAGAGAACATCTTCTCTCATAGCACTACTTACAACTAGTCTTGCTTATCCAACGGACAATTGCACTCATTGATGCACTTACTATACTCATTGATGCAATTATTGTGTTTTTTGTTTATTGTTGTAAAATGTGTTGTTAGAATTGCTATTAAAAGCTTTTTTTTTTTTTTTTTACCATGTTGTAAGTCGCTTTGGTTAAAAAGCGTCAGCCAAATGTAATGTAATGTAATGTATTTGGAATGGAATCATCTTTGTTAGAAAATAAAGACTCACCATGGAACACATCACATATGAAAATGAACATACAGGTACAGTACGTACGTAATGTGTTGTATTTTAGAATCATCTTTGTTAGAAAATAAAGACTCACCATGGAACACATCACATATGAAAATGAACATACAGGTACAGTACGTACGCAAGCAAGCAAGCCAACAGTGCTCAAGTGTCTGGTGTACAGCAATGCACAAATACAAACTGCTGAGGTAAATGGGGACTAATAAAACATGTTTGGACCTCTGATAGATGTAACAGGGCCTAACTAAAGCAAAGGTGCTGAGCTCCTCAACCTCTCTCTATCTCTTTCTCTCTCTCTCTCACACACACACACACACACACACACACACACACTTACCCTCTGTGCAATTTGCTCCCTTCCAGCCTGGCGCGCACACACACTGTCCGCTCACTGCGCTGCAGGTGGCGTTGTTCTGGCACACACACTGGTGGGCGCATCCTTCCCCGTAAAGACCAGTAGGGCACGCTGTGGATGACAGACGTCAAGAGTTGAGCACAGACTGTGTAGCGGTTAGACCCAGACAGACCATAACTGGGCCACAACTGGGCCACAGGAGGGCCACCTCCTGTCTGGGAACTCAAACTAGACGTTCAGTGAACCAGCTTTGGTCAGTGTGCTGACTGCAGTGTGAAGGTTTCCCCATCTTGGCCAAATACTGTAGAAATGCAGAAGTCTTTTTATAGATTATAGAAGTATAGTATCGTAACGACATCATTACCCGACTAGCCTTTATACGCGACCACTTCCGTGTACATGCAACTTAAAGGTATACTATGCAGGATTGGCGATTTCATCGCCGGTTTCGCTTTCATTTTCGCTCGTTTTATGCTTGCATATTTCTCTGCAGAGCTTCCCCTACAACTTTAGTGTGTATATTTGACAAAACTCCTCAATCGGTCAGTCTGCCGTGCCTTTTCATGAGACTTTACATGACACTTCCTGGAGTAGAGCATGGGTGCGTGCCCGGTGTCTCCTGAAGTTGCAAGTGTGGTTCTACCGCTACAGACCACTAGAGCGGCCAAAAAAAACACCGTTCGACCGGTAATGACTCATTTAATCATATATAACAGTATGGAACGAATTGATTAACTGAAAAAAGTTGCATAATATACCTTTAATATTCATTTCTATACAAACTAAGACGGAGGATTTGTAAAGAAACACAAACACCCACACCATAAGTGTATCTAAATCAGCTATGTACCAAAAATGACATGTCACCATGACTCGAAGAGCTGTAAAACACTGTTGTAAGGCTGCATGTACACGGAAGTGGTCGAGTATAAAGGCCGGTCGGGTAATGATGTCGTTACGATGTCGAAGTATAGTATAGTAGTATAGAGGATGATACGTCACACTGGGGGGTCGTGGGTAGGGATGGTCACTCACTCTGATTACACTGAGGTCCAAGCCAGCCCGCTGGACACACACAGTCCCCAGTAACGTGGTTGCAGCTGCCTCCGTTCAGGCACACACACTTCTGCTGACAGTCCAGGCCAAAGAACCCCTGAGGACACGCTGATGATGGGAACACACACACACACACACACACACACACACACACACACACACACACAAATAAACACACATATCGTTTTGTGTTAGTAGAAAACACTTGTACTTGTTCAATAAAAATAATTGAGGCACAACGACTATGCTATAAATGTAGCAGACCACAGTAGTGCAGTATCAGGGTTTGATCTAAAAAAAGGTGAGAGAGGAGTTGGCAGGAGGAAGCTGGTTGGCACCATCAGACTCACGTTTTTCACAGAAGGTTCCGGTCCAGCCCACTTTGCAGGTGCACGACCCACTGACGTGGTCACATGACGCCCCGTTGTCACACTGACACCGCTGGCGACAGCGCGGCCCGAAAGAACCCGCAGGGCATTCTGGGTAACAGAGTAGGCAAGGGCTGTAGGAGAATTCTAACTTACACAAGCCCACTTCACAACAGTGGGAATCGCTTCATGAGAACACACCCACGTAGGTTGATACAGGCACACACAATGTCCACATCCTCATTACCCTCAATATAAATTCAGATGGAAAATATCTGAATTTGGCTCTCCTATGTTGCTCACAAGTTCCTCCACATACTGCATGCACACATACACACTAACCTGCCAGTGACAGAGAACAGAGCCAAAGCTTCATTCGTTCATTTATTCATTCATTCATCCATCCATCCATCCATCCATTCTATTCATTCATTCATCCATCCATTCATCCATTAATTCATCCACCCATCCATCCATCCATCCACCCATCCATTCATTTATTCATTCATTCATTCATTCATCCACCCATCCATCCACCCATCCATCCATTCATCCACCCATCCATCCATCC
>NC_085002.1:24281037-24293537 GCF_963854185.1 Sardina pilchardus | reverse complement strand
GCTTACTAGAGTCTTACCCAGGGACAAACCTCAGTCCTAATTACTCATTTTCCCACCCATTCCTTTCCCTCTCTCCCTCTCTCTCCCTCTTTCTCTCTCTCATCAGGTTCAGCTCTATATTTAAAGTCTTGCCCCCTTTTCTTTTCCCCCCTTTCTGTCTTTTTTTCTCCCCCTTGGCCTTTCTATCTCTCACTCACACTCTCTCAAAGACCTCCTCCACGTGCTCTCTCAGGTCCACTCCCTCTCTCCCTCCCTCCTCTCCCTCCCTCCCTCTCTCACTTCATCCATCCCACCTTCCCTCTCTCCTCTCCTCTCCTCCCCTCATCTCCTCCACTCCCCACTGTCCTCTCTCAGCTGACCAAGAATCACACAAATGAACCAAGTTCCCATTCCATTAACCACTCCAATAAACATGGCTATCAGACGCCCGAGCAAGTGAGTGAAGACTCTAAAGAGAGTTACCAAAGGTGAAGATTTAAAAGCACGTATTAAGCACGGTGTATATGTGTCTTAGGCGTCTTAAAAACTATACGAGCAGATGTATCTGCACCAAAAACGGCTACGGATTTTTCACCACTTCAGCACAAATTCCTGGAGCCAGGCTTTATCTGTCCTTAAATCAAACATCACAAGGGAGCATGAATCACAGAGAGACTTTATAAAAAACGTGTGCAGGCTCCTCTTTCTTCTCAGGCCAAGCTCATTGCAGCGCATCAGCTGCTGCCCATTTCCAAAGGACATAACAGGGGAGCTTATTTCGGACTCGTCTCGTCTGACCGGGGCTGGAGCGTCCAATCGCAGGTCCAAGAAATATCGCAGCGCAAAGTGCCTTCTTAAAATCCATTCATTATCCTGCAGATAACTGAAGTAATTTAATCACGCTCACCAGACAGGTTTGCGGGGGGGGGGGGGGGGGATTGTATGCTTTGGCCCCCCTGAGGCAGAGTCTAGCCCAAACCTCTCTCCCATATCCTGCTTGCGATAAACCCGGCAATTTCTAGCCTTCTTTTGTGATAAGGCCGCCACTGGCCCGGCGCATTTGGAACATACAGACCATAATATATACCCAGAGATATCTGCACTTCACTGGGCTACTCTAGAGGCTGAGACTCCTCCACCGCCATATGATGTTGGCACTTCAAAAGAGCGTTTCATACGACCGGCCCGGCGCAGACGGAGTCCTCTGGGACTGATAGGCTGGTGGAGACCCAGGGGGGGTTCTTACAGTGTGAGTGAGGCCTCCGGCCGTCCCTCTGTTCATCACAGCTGTTTATCGGCCCGACAGACAGCCGAGGAGAGGAGAGGACCGCAGGTTCCGGAACACTCTCCAGACACTGACCGGGAGAAAAGGTAGAGAAGAGACTGAAGAGGGGAGAGAGAGAGAGAAAGAGAGAACAAGGAACAAAAGAGTGGCTAGAAACAGGAGAAGAGAGAGAACAGAGAGAGGAGAGAGAGAGGACAAAGAACAGAAGAATGGCTAGAGGAAGAGAGAGAATAGAGAGAGAAGAGTGGCAGGCTAGACGAAGGAGAAGAGAGAGAACAGAGAGAGGAGAGAGAGAGGACAGCGGAACTGAATCGGCTCTCAGACACACTGCTCTGCTGGCCAGGGGTGCGTCTCCTAGAAACAGTAACTAAGAGAGGAAGAGTGATCAGCATCTCTCTCTATCTCCTACTGCTCACTGTAAACGATGCCTTTGGGAGACTCAAGGCAGGGCCAGCCTGGATTATGTTGGGTCGCATCACACCCATCTAGGAGCAACAGTGGTTGTCATAAATCTTCCCCGGACTCTTTTCAAGGGTCAGACTGCCTGGCACAAGCCCGGCATTTCTAGTTGGCACTGATGTAACAGGCATGAATGAAAGACAACAGGTAATGCCAGGTACGGATTACGAGCAGGGTGAGAGAGGACAGAAGGTAGACACAAATCCTGGCATAAATCCTCACACGCTCAGAGGAACTCTTATTTTTGCTAATTTAGCACAAAACAACTATTATAGGGTAAGTGTTGTACATCTATATTTCTAATATAAATATAACATTTGAACTTTGTCATGTTTTTCCACCATGTTGGCTCCCCGTAAGTGCTTTGATTGAGCGAACACACCCTCAGCACAGCAGGAATTCAACAGGTTCAGGCTGCTTCGTGCTGTTGCGACTCCAGTCCAAGACCCTGGGTAGGATTTAATAGTTTTTAGAGAAATTTCCCCAGGCTGACAAGGCGCAACCGCCGTGAAAAATGATCCTGCCTCGAATAAACAGCAGAAACACTGAGAGACCAAAGCTCGCCGCCCGCCTCAATATTTCAGCAAATCTAAGGTGACATTTCACAAAATAAAACACCGTTCTGAGAATCAACCACAAAACTCTTTCTGTCACCCGTAGCAGACCTAGTGGATGAACACACACACACACACACACACACACACACACACACACACACACACACACACACACACGTGGTTTTGCACGTTGACTCCACACATACAGATACAAGCGTACAAGACACATATATCGACACACATATCGACCCACACATACACACACAAAGCCAAGGAAGAGGCAGTCATTCTCCGGTGGATGAACAGTATGCCTCTGTGTAGAAGAGTGAGTTGCACTGGTTTTCATTAAAGAGAGCTTAGACGCTGCTTCAGGGGGACTGGTTTGGCCCTTGGTTTGGCAGCCATTTTGAGTACTGAGAGCTAGAAGTGGCCCCTGTGACTACTCCCAGACTATCCAATCAGAGCCCTTCGCACTGCTGTTGCTGACAACCCAAAGCCCTACGGACAGAAACATGGGTGGGGTGGGGAGGTGGTCAGCCTGGGAAAGCTCAACCCAACACCGCATCCCATCACTGGGCTGGCATCGGTCCTCAAAGCAGTTGAACTGGAAAGGGCCCCTCGTCTGGAGTTGGCACAGAGCTGACACAGAGCTCTGCCGAACCCGGTCCCCATCTGGGCCAGCCCTGGCGCAGAGTCGGCAGCTTTCTTCTCTCCTCCCAGGACCCAGTTGAGCGTAACCGATAATGACATAGGCCCAGCGGCCATCGCCCCACACGGAGCAGCGCTCAAAAGCGCGTCGGCACTGTGCTCTTTGTTTCAAGGCCATCTCCTCTTTTCTTTTCCTCTCGTCTCTTCTGCTCTTCTTCTTCTTCCAGCGAGGAAGAAAACAACAACGAGAGTCCCTTTTGCGTCGACGTACAGCACACTCAGAACAGCAGACGTGGAGGCATTCTGCTCCTTACGAAGCTGAGCAAACACGCGCCATGCGTCGTTGCAGGACTTGAAACGAGGAGAGCGATGTTTACGTTTACCACTCTGTTGCCGTTCAGTAGAGCACGATAGGGCAGATAAGTACAGGCCTGCTGGAGGAGAAGGCTGCGTAGGTGTTTCCAGCCTAGACTGGGGGAAGCTGTTAACACTAAAAGGTTCACGTCTCTGACATGGTGATGTGTTTTATAACAACGGTGTTGAATTTGTGAGTCTCATTTTACTATATAAAGAAGAGGGCGGAAAAAAAGAAACAGGATGGCAGCCAATGCGGCAGGCAAAGTTAGTATAGACTTCCACTTTCCCCCTCACTCCTCTTGGTGGGAATTCAACTAACCTTAATGGATAATAAAGCAAAGACATTTGTCATATTTAGCTAAAGCATTTGGCTACTTTCAAATGAGGTCCAAAGTCTGATAATATTAGACCAAAGATCCTCCCAACACACAGTCTGGAGTGACAAAGAGTGTGCAAAGTGGGCCAAAATCAGGAGTAAAATAGGGTGGTGTAACCGAGGTTTTAGACAAAGGACAATGTGGGTTTCTGCCACTGATACAGCAGTCACTCGGAGATATTTCTGATTCACGGCTTTAGGCACCCAAAGCTCCACACAGTTGGCTTTACCTCGCCAAGCTATGTGTGTGTGTGTGTGTGTGTGTGTGTGTGTGTGTGTGTGTGTGTGTGTGTGTGTGTGTGTGTGTGTGTGTGTGTGTGTGTGTGTGTGTGTGTGTGTGTGTGTGTGTGCGTGTGTGTGTGGTCTAGTGCTGGGATCCTGTTGACATAGACGTGCTTTAAAATTCCACGTGTTTCATGTGGGTCGGCCGTGCCAGGTCTCCCAGCATCGGGCCTGTGTGTGTGGCTTGGGGTTGGTGGTGAAACCCGATGAGAGCCCAGAGCCATGATGCCAAAACCCAAAACCCAGAACCCAGAACCCAGAGCACAGGAGCCCAGAAGCACAGGAGGCCCAGGAGGCCGAGGCCAGCTCCAGCTCCAGCTCCAGCTCCAGCCCTGCTGTCTGTGCAGCTGCATCCTCCAGCATACGTTGGCTGGTAATGTATAGGCAGCAACGGCACGTTTATGCTGAACACATGCACACACACACACACACACACACACACACAAGCACAGACACAGACATGCACACATACACACGTGGACACAAGCACACACACACACACACACAAGCACAGACACAGACACGCACACATACACACGTGGACACAAGCACATACACACACACACACACACAAGCACAGACACAGACACGCACACATACACACGTGGACACAAGCACACACACACACACACACACACACAAGCACAGACACAGACACGCACACATACACACGTGGACACAAGCACATACACACACACACACACACACATACTGTATGCATGCACCCACACTTGCGCACACAGACTACCTCAGACTCTGGCTATTCTCCCTTGTTCAAACACAGACATACTAAGCTCATTTAAAGACTCATTATCGGAGTGATGAGCTGGAAGTTCAAAACGTCCAGGATAGGAGGACAGAGGGTTACATCATGTCCTGAGTAGCAACCACATCATGAACTGCTAACATTTGACTCGCACAGCGGTTAACTCTGCATATGTACCAGTTCTGGGCCAGATAAGGGCCAGTTCTGGCCTGCAGTCAGCTGTTGTCCATGAAACCCAATTGTCTGATCCCCTGGGGGCGCTAGTCCATCAGCTGCACTAAATAGATGGCAATGCTCACCAATTTGGGGTTTGAAATAAGCTCCAGACCCACATTTCAGCACTTAACCACAGAGTGTTGTTGATAAAAGAAATGTGGTGGGGTTTTTTTGTTTTTTTTGGGGGGGGGGTTGGTTTTTGCATCTTTGTGAACGTGGTTGGAAGTCGGTGGCATCAAAAGCTCCGCGTGCCTCCTCCTCTGGCGTGCAACCGTGCGTTTACATCTCACAACAGCACGGTTGCAGCGCAACCAGCCAGTGGGGGAGAAACATCTCTAACCAGACGCAGCCATGCAGCACTGGGGCAAAGGGGTAGAGGAGAGGGCTGAGAGGGCTGAGAGGGGGGTGAGGGGGGTGAGAGGGGGGTCAGAGGGGGTTGTGAGGGGGCAAGGGGGGTGGTAAGCGTTCTTGGGCATCTCATGCACTGCAGTTCAAGTGTTGCAAGGGTGACTACTGAACTGTGGCGAGCAATTTTAGGGAAGATTTTGGGGTGTGGGAAGAGTTTTCTATGGGTAACCCAAAGCTCAGCTCTAGCTCCAATAACAAGAGAAGAGAAAAGGGCAAGGAAGGAACACTGTCACTAGCTGCGTTTCCATTACAAATATGCGCAAAAACTTTGTCGATATTGTCGGTGTTTCCATTACATTCGGCTAACTAAATTAAAATCGCGTGTATTCTCGCGTGCTGTAAGTCATTAGGAGACATGGTGGTTATCAACATTACCCAGATTTAGCCATAGGGATTTAGCCTATGGATTTAGCCTACACTAAATCCATTGAAATTGCCACCACGGCACGCTGATTATCAGTCATTAGGCAATAAGCCATCAGCGGAGGAGGCCTACGTTTTGGTGGGGCATAAACATAAAATTAAAAATGACATATTTCACAGGAGTTTGTTGTAGTAGTTAAATCATGTCACAGCCATGTCAGTGGAATATTTCGTAGATCAGCCCAGTTGATTAGTTTCTAAAACTAGAATCTAGATTTCTTTCAGCACCGTTCTCATCACGTTAAACCAGCAAAGCATAGCAACGTTGTTGCTATGGGTAAACAAAACTAGTTGAGCGGTTGCGTAGCCTATGCAGCGTTTTTGAGAAAGTGTTGTCGGCAAGTTCACAGCTGTGGATTCAACATTTTAGAATGACACGAGCCACTTTTAATGAAAAAAAAAAAAATGTACATTATTCTCCCGGTGCCACTTCCTGTCGGCAGTCTTCTTCGTCGGTTTCGTTCCTCCTAACATCCGGTTGTTGGATCACGTGACTCGTCAGATGCGAAAAAAAGTGTTTCCATTGCAGTTTTGCGAAATATACAAATTTAGATACGCTCGAAATACCACCTCACCCGAGCGCAAAAACTTTTTATCGAAACATGTGAGTTTTTTCGAAATGTGTGTGCTTCCATTAAGCACATTTCTTTTCACAACTCTTAATTTGCGCAATTTAATGGTCAATGGAAACGCAGCTACTGTGTACACGGGCAAATACTGTGCATGATGTTATTCATGGTGTAGTTGAAAAGATTAAGCTTCCATACAGAACTCCTTCCATCTGTGATCTGTGAAGCTTGTAAACGTATTATGTAAAGACATTAGCCCTTTTTCCATTAAAAAGTTAATTCGCTTAAAAACGATGCGCATCAAAAGTTAGTGCGACAAATGTGATGGAAAATGGCTTATATCGCTCTAACCTCGGTTTTGTTGTGATAAGTTAATTCGCTCGCCAGAGGTGGTTTAAGGAGAGTTAAATCGATATAAATGTGATGGAAAAGGTTTGTAGCGATATAAGTTACTGTGACGCCTGCTCAGAATGTTCACAAAGTCGGCGCGAAAAATTGAGTTCTGTCTCGCGCATACAAAGACGTTTACCTCACAATGCTGTACCACTTGCTACCTTTGATTAATTCGCTAGAAGTGTTCCATTCACTACAGGTGTTGATGGAAAACCATCTAGCGCAGTAGAAATATGCGCATTAACAGGGCTCTGATGACATCATTTTAAATCGCTAGAATTGTTCTTTTGAATGGAAAACCGTCTTGGCGCTTCTTATATCGCTAAAACATAATTCGCTTTAAGAGTTAATGCGCTTGAAAATCTGATGGAAAAAGGACTATTGTTACAAAGGCCTTAGATAGACCTGAATGCAACCTTTGGAAGGGCATGTGCATAAATACACCTTTACAAAGGATGTGGACTGAAATGTGTGAAACATTACGACCATGGAATGGACCTTTGCACTGCTCAGTCATCGCATGTACGTCCATATCAGTGTACTGTAAATGTAGCTGTGCATGCTACATGCCAGACAAGTCCATGTGTCTCTAGGCGGTGGTAGTGTAGTGATTAAGGAGCCCTCTGGGCGGTAGTAGTGCAATGGGCTAGCAGCTGTAGCCTGAAAGTTGTCGGTTCAAGTCGGTTGTGCCCCTGAGCAAGGCACTTCACCCCAAGTTGCTCCAGCGACAATGTAATCCCTTGTAATATAGTTGACATACTGTATGTGAGTCACTTTGGTCAAAAAGTGTTTGCTGAATGTAATGTAATGTCTCTACAAAGCCTATGGGAGTGGATTGAATTGCCCTTTCACATTGGTCAGCACGTTGAATAGACCCCTACACAGGTGAGAAGGGGGCATGTTCATAGCAGTCCTGTAGGGGGCATGCACATCAGTATGCCCCCACCCTTGGGGCAGCACTCACCCTTGCAGGTCTTGCCGTCCTCCTTGAGCTCCTGTCCAGCAGGGCACTTGCAGTAGAAGCTGCCGATGGTGTTGCAGCAGAGCGCCTCACAGCCCCCGTTGGTCTCCTCGCACTCATTCACATCTGACAAGGGGAAAGCAATGAGGACATTACATTACATTGCATTACACTACACTACACTACACTACATTACATTACATTACATTACATTACAGTACATTACACTACATTACATTACATTTCACTACACTACATTACATTACATTACACTACACTACACTACATTACATTACATTACATTACATTTGGCTGACGCTTTTTAACCAAAGCGACATACAAGATGGTACATCTAATAATTTTACAACAGTAAACAAAAAACACAATAAGTGTGTCAATGAGTGCAGTAAGTGCATCAATGAGTGCAATTGTCGGATATAGCCAATCAGCAAACAACAGGTCAAAAGCCACAGGTCAAGCATACACAATCAAACACAGGCTCAAAGAGATGTACTGTACATGTTCATTCAATTCTGTGTACTTTATTTGGAAACTAGATGCGGTGCTCTCAGGAACGACGAGTTAATGAAATGCTTCTGTAGGCTTCAGGCTGCGTGGTGTTTGCAGCTCCATGGTCAGACTTTGACTGCAGCTTTTACAGTTGAAATGGCACATATAACGCTCTCTCTCCCACTATTCTATAGCACTTTCAATAAAAGCTTCTGCGAAATGACAAAACGAAATTATACACTTAAGGTTTTTTTGGATGGCATTTCGTCCAAACTGTTGTGGAAGTCATTTCTGCGCTGTTATGTGATTTTTCTTTTCTGCAAGCCTTGCAGAACCTCTTTCAGCGGTTGTGGAAATTCGTGACAAATTAGAGGCTGTTTCCACTCATAATCTTTCCATCGCCACACGTCCAGCAAGCGGAGGGAACGCCGACCGCTCGCCGCGCTCGACCCTTTAAACTCTCCCCTAATAGAGACGTTTTATTCATTTGAAAAAAAAAAAGACCCTCAAAGTGCACATTTAAGCGTTTTCATCTAGTTATGATGCAACTCGGATGTAACCAATGCAACCCACCAAGGAAAGGCGAATGGTCTCGAGGACCAGGCTCTCTACTCCCTCTACTCACTCACAGATCTCTGAAAAGCTCTCTCAAGCTGAGGATGACATTACATCTCAAATCTGACCTGACATCTGGATGCCAAACTGGTTTAAAGTCACCACTAAAGCTGCTGTTATTGCAAAATCCACAGCAATAATCTGTTAATTCACTTACTTACATGTACTTATCCATTACTTGCTGTTTGATAAACCAAACAGACTGCAGCCATTTTACAAGGATTTTACAGTAAATGACAACATGCAACAACATGATAGTACATGTGTATGAATAAAGACAGTGATGTGTGAGTTGTGAATTATGCACACGCACACGCACACGCACACGCACACGCACACGCACACGCACACATACACACACACACACACACACACACACACACACACTCCCATGTAAGCAGACTATATAAGCAGTGATATATATTTTAATGAAATTGTTCCATATGTGGAATCATTTATGTGATGCATACTGTGGTTTTCAGATGGAACCTACGGGGTATCAGAGCCGAGTGTCTGCCAACACTCTTACTGGCAGGCACGACAGACCGCTACAGACACCAGGTTATAAAAGTGTGTGATGTGTCAATGTATGTGCATCAATACCTCACGATAGCGCACGTGTGTGTGTGTGTGTGTGTGTGTGTGTGTGTGTGTGTGTGTGTGTGTGTGTGTGTGTGTGTGCATGCATATAAGCAACTGTGCATTAGTGCAAGTATTGTGTGTGTGTGTGTGTGTGTGTGTGTGTGTGTGTGTGTGTGTGTGTGTGTGTGTGTGTGTGTGTGTGTGCACTCGTGTGCGTGCATACATGTACTGTATGTGTGTGTGTGTGTGTGTGTGAATGTAAGTATGAGAGAATCTTTGAGTGAGGTGCACTGGCCTGGCTCCCCTAATCAGCTGCTCAGCGGCCTCCTGTGAGTCTATAAAAGCGCAGGGGGAGAACTCTACAGCTCCCTCAGGGAGGACGGAGAAAAGGAAACGCACAGCGAGAGACTCCATCATCCTTTGGCTCTCTCTTTCTCCCTCACTCTCACACTCACACACACACACACACACAGGAATGCATATTCACATCCATCAATCTACACACTCACACACACACACAGACACTCTCTCTCACTCGCACACACACGCACACATACACACACACACACACTGGCACACACACACACACACACACACACACACACACACATGGGCCGTTCCCAGGGCAGCCTGGCACTACGTGTGTTTATTTAACTAGGAGCTAATTAAAGCCCTGTGCATTAGCTCTCCTCTCCTCTTTGGCGCTAAGCACATGCACATGTTTACACCGGCACGTCGGGGCAACAAACGAGCCAGACACCCTCTCCACAACAGCCTCCCTCCCTCCCTCCCTCTCCAACTCCACAACAAATCGCCCTCTTTCACTCGCTCGCGTTATTGGACAACACTGTGAGAACGGGCCCGAAACGGAGGGGGGGGGGGGGGGGGGGGCAGTGCGAGGGGTGCGATCGACTCATTGAATGGAATTCCACCCCGAGGTGCTCCTACCATTGAGAACCAATTAGGCCAGCTTGGAGCGAGCGCCGTTGGACCCAGAGCGAGCTGCTTCTTACTGTGTGCCGTTCATATGCGGGGGGATTTTATTAACAGCGTTGGCCTCATAAACTTTAACTCGTCAAATATTTGAGGTCGGGTGTGTTTGGACGGCAAAGAGAACGCAAGAGTCCCTGGAGTTGTCTGTGCGCATCTTTACTTTGGAAGGCAAAGGCGGACTTCACAAGGCTTTGGTGTAAGGCAGACGTGTTACACGGCCAGACAGCTACAGTATGTGTTTTGTTAAGAACCGTTCAATTTAAAGCCCCTAATCTGCCTCTCCAAATAACATGCTGGATGAAGGTTCCAGAATACTCTAAAGAGCCATTCCAGTGCCCTTCAAACAAATCACATGCCAAGATAAGTACAAGAGGCTGGCACTGCCATGGCAACGAGATGACTTCTGCGGTAACAGCAACAAGCGTCCTCGACCTGGCACACATATGACTAAGACTAGAACACACACGCACTCGCACAAACTCACACACTAGAACACACACATGACTAAGACCAGAACACACATGCACTCGCACAAACTCACACACTAGAACACACACATGACTAAGACTAGAACACACACGCACTCGTAAAAACTCACACACTAGAACACACACATGACTAAGACTAGACACACACGCACTCGTAAAAACTCACACACTAGAACACACATATGACTAAGACTAGAACACACACGCACTCGCACAAACTCACACACTGGAACACACATTCTCTAAGACGAGAACACACACGCACTTGTGCGTACTTACACACTAGAACACACATTTGACTAAGATTGGAACACCCATGCATTCATGCATATTCACACACTGGTACACACATCCCCTAAAACTAGAGCACACACACACTTGTGCATATTCACACACAGTTCAACGTGTGTTTTTGAGTTCCTGCATTGATCAAAGTCTATCTTTTCTCTGACATGCACAGGTGTGCTATGGGGTTCCACATTTGAACTGCTTTTGTTGGGACTGGGAGTTCACATCGTTGTGAATTAGGCCATGGGCTCCTGGAGGGAGTCTGTCAGTGCTTCATCAGAAGGCGGAGGGGTGGGGGTGAGGGTGGGGGTGAAGGTGGGGGCGTGGGTGGAGGTACTGGCTGAAGCCATCTCAATAGATGCATTGGAAGGCATGTTAGGGGGAGGCATACGAGTTTGATTGATACATTCCTTCTCCGGATGGTCATGACCTTTTGTTGCAGAGCAATTGACCTCTTGGTCAAGGACATGAAAGAGAGGCCCTTGGGGACCCTGAGGGAACCGGTGGGTGAGGTGGGGGGGCAGGGGAGTTGTGTTTTTGGGTGTCGGAGGGATAGCCTTCAGGCCACACACCTGTGATGGTACGGATAAGGAGTCTTTGTGAGTGTGCGTGTGTGTGTGTGTGGGAGGACAGGTTGCCTGTGTATGTGTGCATGTGTTAATGTGAGGGAGGATCGGTCACTTCATGCTTCATGGGGAACTAACGAGCGTGGGCGACGGCAGGAGAGGTCAACATGCATCTGTCCACAGAGACATCACAGAGGGAGGGGGTGTGGACAGAACACTTCCGCTGGCAATCTCCATTAGCATTCACACAAACACAACACATGCATGTATCTACACACACACACACACACACACACACACACACACACACACACACACACACACACACACACACACACAAACACACACACACACACACACACACACACACACACATACACACACAAACACACACACACACCAGATGAAGAACAAGAGAGTAGGACTAGGGCCTCTGGGAGACATTCGTATCAAAAGCTATTTGTAAAGAACATGCATTTTCCCCTGCATTTTACCAGTTGCTTTGAATAAAAGTACAAGCTGTAATCATAACATCAAGGAGAATGTTTTCTCCACTATGACTTTGTTATAGATATCTTAAAACTGGTCCTCTATGATGTGCGATGGCAGCACTATCTCCCTCTGAAATCACGAGTGGGTCGCCTGGCTGTTCTGAAACAGGCATGACCCACACCTGACTCCAGGGGGCACTAGTGAGCTCCCCTCCCCAACTTCTCCCTACCGTACTAATCACTCCCTCCTTCATCTTTCCCGTCTCGGACTCTATCTGTCCATCATTT